>NC_041221.1:46249409-46262694 GCF_002837175.3 Physeter macrocephalus | reverse complement strand
TTGCACTGTTGGTGGGAATGTAAATTGATACAGCCACTATGGAGAACAATATGGAGGTTTCCTAAAAAGCTAAAAATAAAATTACCATATGATCCAGCAATCCCACTACTGGGCATATACCCAGAGAAAACCATAATTAAAAAAGACACATGCACCCCAATGTTCATTGCAGCACTATTTACAATAGTCAGGTCATGGAAGCAACCTAAATACCCATCAACAGATGAATGGATAAAGAAGAAGTGGTATATATATACAATGGAATATTACTCAGCCATATAAAGGAATGAAACTGAGTCATTTGTTGAGACATGGATGGATCTAGAGACTGTCATACAGAGTGAAGTAAGTCAGAAAGAGAAAAACAAATATTGTATATTAACACATGTATATGGAACCTAGAAAAATGGTACAGATGAACCGGTTTGCAGGACAGAAGTTGGGAGCACAGATGTAGAGAACAAACGTATGGACACAAAGGGGGGAAAACCGCGGTGGGGTGGGGATGGTGGTTTGCTGAATTGGGTGATTGGGATTGACATGTATACACTGATGTGTATAAAATTGATGACTAATAAGAACCTGTAGTATAAACAAATAAACAAAACAACTAATACTAAACTTTCTTTGGGTTATTTGTATGGAAATATGTTAATATAAATATTTCAGACATTACATGAAGTTTCTAAAAATCTTAAAAAAAACCCTGTATTGTAGTGATGCTTGCACAACTTTGTAAATTTACTAAAAAGCATTGAATTGTATGCTTAAACTAGATGAATTTTATGATATGTAAAGTATACTTCAATAAAGCTGCTTTTGAAAATGCCAAAAAAAAAAAAAAAAAAGCAACAGGGCTGGTACTGAATTTCTTAGAGGAAAAGACACCTATTGAGAAGATCAAGTGATATGATGCCTAAAGGATTATTAAATAACAGTAACTTATAATAATAATTAAAAAAACACTGGAGAGCTATGGGCACAAATAAATCCAAAGGAATCAAATTCCAGAGAGGGTGAATCCTTCCCAGGAGAGAAGAGATGGGGGCCTCTAGGGACATTTGTAAGTGTGGGAGGGACATGCATAGAGTGGCTCTGGGGCAAGTAAAAGCTAGGAGATTTTCTAACAGACATATAGGCTGCCATGATAGGCTGCAATTTGCAGGAACCCCAGATTCAGGACTAATTCTCTCCATTTGTCAATTCTACTGCGTGGGATCTTGCTGAATGTGTGACAGTGCCAGAGGCTGAGGGCTGGGGTGGAAAGGCAGAGAGAGAATTCTATAATCTCAGCCCAGAGAAAATCAAGGCTTCTGGTCTGGAGCCCTATACCATCTCCACTGGGAAAGACTGTTGTGTTGAGGGTGGAACTCCCCTCCCCCATTCCCTGTCCTTCTCTGTAAATTTAGCACAGAAATTTTTTTTAGATGTTGTACCCTATCGTTTCAAACCCCAAACCCAAGCAAGTCTCCTATACTTTATGTGGCCATGATTAGAGCTTTAGAGCTTTACAAGAATATTTCTGTTTTTTGCTGCTGTTAAGATTTTGAATAAGGGTTATTTTTTTTTGCATCATAATCTAACCTATCCTGATTGACACACTTTTTAAACTTACCATCAACTAGTATTTTTTACTAAATATTTTTAATCTTTTTTTTTTTTTACTATCAACTGAATTTAAACTACCCCTTTCACCTGATCATTATTTACCTCTACTTAGATACAAACATGGTCATAAGAATAAGACTCTCCTTATAACTGGCAAGAGTGATAACCTGTGTCTAGACAGGTTTCTCATCAAATAACATCACATAGCACATTCAGCTCATCTTAGGGCTCACGATAGCCTTTTAGAACTCAAAGGCAGTTACAGCTTTATGTGCTTGTTTGCGATGTCTTTTGCAGCCTCCATATAATACACTCTTAAGAGTCATGTGAATTTAATTCCCTGAATTCTAATCCTTTTCCATCCAGGTCTTAAGACATTAGGAGAGCAGTCCATCAGTACATTCAGATTTACTTGTGCAATTAATTTTAAATTATGTAATATGAGAGGGTGTAGGAGGAGGTTATGCATTACCCCATACACAATGGAATATTATTCAGCTTTAAAAACAGAAGGAAATTTTGCTCTTTGTGACAATATGGATGAACCTGGAGGACATGATGCCAAGTGAAATAAGTCAGACACAGAAAGACAAATACTGCATGATCTCACTTTTATGTGAAATCTAAAAAAGTCTAACTCATAAAAGAAGAGGGTGGAATGGTGGTTGCCAGGGAGTAAAGGCAAGGGTGAGAGTGACCATGCATATAAGCACGAAATCCTAGAGACTGGCCAAGCAACAAGACACAAGAAGTTTGGAACCCTGACCAGCTGGAGAGGAGCCACCATACCAGCTCCAACTTCTGTGCAACAAAAAATAAATTTCTATCTAGTGTAACCATTATTACTTTGGGTCTCCATTATAAGCATCTGATTCTATCCTAACTTAGTTGTTTTGAAAGTGAAGTTTAAGTTTTCCTGGGGGATAACTATCCTCCATGAGATATAAAGACTTATAGTTTTAAGGGAATCGATTTCCAGATGCTCAGAATGTTCAAACAACAACAACAACCAATAATAATAATATTTAGCAATTACCTATGTTCCAATACTTTACTTATACTAAGTTATTTAACATAACTTGTTATGAACTCTTTCCTAAAATTAATCTGTCTTAGAACAAGCCTGTGGCTAAAGCTGGTTTCTTTCTCACTCCCCTCTCATGAATGCATTTCTCCTGCTTTAAGGAAAAGGCGCAACTCTCCCCTATTCCAAATCTTATAATGAGACTTTGCCTTTGAGCAGTGTTTCTCAACCTTTTTTTCATCATGGCCTCCTAAGGAGGCTTTTAGCTATTTTTTTCCTAATCATACCCCCATAAAAATTTAATACCCTATGTATACTCTGTATACTTGTTCATGTACTGTATGCATATCTATTCTTTATACACAAAAAGAGTAAGATTTTTTTTTCATTCTTCAAGGACCAATTTTTGGCCCTGTCAAGAAAACATGCCCTAGAAAGTACAAAGCTATAGGGCACCAAGATACTATTTGAAATGCTGGTGCTTGTGGGAAAAATTAAATGATTTTATGATTGCACAATAAAACTTTTGCAATGCATATGGTTTCTGATTCTTTGCTTTAAGAAAATTCAAGGATATAATCAAGTTGTCAGTTGATAAATGATTTAAATTAGCTCAGAAAGATTCAAAGAACTGAATTGCTTTGCTATAACAAGCCCCTTCTATTTCCATACAATTATTTACATGAAAAAGATTTCTCCGGACTTTCATATATAAAAATGGAAAATATTAATATAAATGATTCTGAACTCTGGCTCATTCTAATATTAAGTGTTATTTATCCATAGAATAACTAGAATAGTCCTATTCATTTAGAGATGCCCTTCCAATAACACTCACTCTCTGTGTGCAATGATTTGTAATATATTTTTGTTGATTTTACTGAAAATATAGTGATAATTAGATTCAGAAGACATTTTTCAACTCAGATCCTTTTGGTCATTGGAAATTAAAAAAAAATTAAATATCAGATTATATATATGTGATTATATATACATAAAATGCATAAATATAAAAATATATAAACATAAATGTATATTATAGTAGAGAAAATATGTATGATAGAATGATCAATAAAAGACTAAAAGAAAAAATATATATTGTATTAGGATGAAATTATATGGGGGAAGTCAGATGGTAATATGAGTTCAAGAGGAAAACAAATTGCTATAAAATTTCGGACTATTAAAGAAGGACTTGGACTTCCCTGGTATTCCAGTGGTTAAGACTCCGAGCTCCCAATGCATGGGGCCCAGGTTTGATCCATGGTCAGGGAACTAGATCCCACATGCATGCTGCAACTAAGACCCAGTGCAGCTAAATAAATAAATAAAATGAATAAATAAATAAAGGACTCGTTCAGGTTTATTTTATTTAATTAATTAATTGATTGATTTTGGCCGTGCTGCTCAGCTTGCGGGATCTTAGTTCCCCGACCAGGGATCCAACCCAGCCCCCCACAGTGAAAGCACCGGGTCCTAACCACTGGACTGCCAGGGAATTCCCTGTTCAAGTATACTTTAAACAGATCAATGAATGATGGCAGGCACCAACTCATAACTTTTTTAAAAATTTATTTATTTATTTATTTATTTTTGGCTGTGTTGGGTCTTCGGTTCTGTGCGAGGGCTTTCTCTAGTTGCGGCGAGCGGGGGCCCCTCTTCATCGCGGTGCGCGGGCCTCTCACTGTCGCGGCCTCTCTTGTTGCGGAGCACAGGCTCCACACGCGCAGGCTCAGTAATTGTGGCTCACGGGCCCAGTTGCTCTGCGGCATGTGGGATCTTCCCAGACCAGGGCGCGAACCCGCGTCTCCTGCATTGGCAGGCAGATTCTCAACCACTGTGCCACCAGGGAAGCCCCCAACTCAGAGCTTTTAGATTCCATTTAGTATGTTTAAAAGAATCATGTGACAGTTCAATTTTAAAATGTCCAAATATACAATATGCCAGAAAGTAATCTTTTGCAGCAATTTAAACGTATGATGAAAAATTTAGATATCAACGTAGAAATGAGTGAGAATTTTTTAACCATTGCTTTGAGGGATGTCAAGGGAAAAAAGGTTGAGGATTACTGTCCTATTACTTGAGGTTCCAGTCTGACTGAAGTTGCTTTCATCCCACTTTCAGTTGCTAGTTCTGGAAACTGAGAGTGGGGCTGAGCTTACACGTGAGGCATGAAATCACCCTAATGGTGTGGGGTGAGAGGGACAGAGTTTGGGAAATCAGGTCACTGCCCGCTGTTCGGCAGAGTGGCTACATCTTCCCCCTTGCTTACTGCCTGGGGTCTAGTGGTGAATAGCAGCCCAAAGGTGGAGCAACAGAGCTCAAACTTTATACTCTGCAGCCGTCTTCTCCATGTAGGGCCTCCACACACCCCCTTCCCCAGGAGGCTGCCCATCACTAGGTTCCATGGGACTTTCTTCCCCCACTCCAGCCATTTTCAGCTCTTGCTACACTGACCTCTTTTCTCAAAAATGGGCTCCACCTCCCTGGAATCACCTGGAATGCCTGTTAAAGTGCCTTTTTTTTTTTTTGGTCTTTTGACAAATCTATTGCATTGACATCTCTGAGGCTGTCACCCAGGATTCTGCATTATTAACTTTTCAGTGTAGGAATTAATTCTTTATGCCTCAGTTCCTTTGTCCAACAAAGGACGGTAAGTTCTTTGCTTGTCACAGGAATTTGAATTTGAGAGTTTGGATTAAAAACCGTAGGAAATGGAGATGTGAATCCAAATGGATTTCAGCCTGTTTTATTTCTGGATGACTGGCAGATGTTGGATATTTCTTGGCTTTGACCAGGAAGAGCAGAAAGAAAGGAATAATGTTCAGAGCAAGATAAAAAGCATTTCAAAAAAAAAAGGAACAGGAAAAGCACAAAGCGAGCTCTCTTCTAATCTGATTCTTAAGACGGTGACATTGGACAAATGTCCACAAACATCTGATACTGACAAAAGAGGAGATGGTTTCCAGCACTGTATCTAACTCAGAGTTGGATGCCATCTTAGCCCTTGGGTTGAATCAGAGCTTGAACTAGACCAACGCAATCATAATCAGAGGCCAGAAATGGGTGCTCTGCTTAGGGGAAGCTTAGGAAGGAACTGGAAGTGCAGTGGGGTCTGTATTTAGCAGAGTCAAGACCAACTGATTCTGTGAGGAAGCCTGAAGAAAAGGTCCCATGAAGATGGGAGCCAGGCAGATGGATCCCTTTGATAACATAGAAAGGGGTTTACCTAAAGAGGTGGGTAGAATAGAATGGGGACAGACTTAGAATCTCTCTCTAATTTTCCACTTTTAAAAACAGCAACTGTCTCCAAGTTAGAATGTTCAAATTGTCTTGATCAGCTACTTAGGCCAGGTTTGAATTTCAGGTCACAACCCTTGATTTTTCCTGCGTTCACTACATGGTGCCTTGTGGCATTGTCTATCAGAGTGATGTTTTCAATTACTTAAAGTAATTCAGGCAAGGCAAAAAAGTTGCTGTATGCCAGTCCCAGCAAACTTGGCTTTTGTCATTTAGCAAGACTCACCTTTTTGTGCTATGGAGAAGAGAAAAAGAACCCCAGTAAAAGCCCTACAAGATGGGATAAAAAATGGGGGGAATTTAAAAAAACTTTCCATTCTGTATTTCTAGCTTTGGGGAGTGTGGTATTCTCGGAAACAAATGTCTGTCTAGACTAGAGAGGAGCTTTGAAATTTTGGGGAGAATTATCATTGCTTCTTTGATTTCACAACACTCCCTTCTCTACTACCACCTTGTTTTCATAACAATTTAGTGAATTAAAATTAAAATAATTGCTTGTTTTGAGAAATTAGGGAAGAATTTTCTGATGCTTCTGGGGGTGAAATGGAAACCCTTATGGTTGACAGAACCAGGATTGAGGATTGCTACTCTTAGACTGGGAATATCAGAGCATGATCTAAGGAGATTTTAAGCCTTCAGCTTCGGACCTTTGTAAGGTTACCTTTTGGTTTCTAGCACAAATGAACAATTTGTTTCTAGTCATTTAACTTGTACCTCGCTTGCATAGACCATGTTCTTTCCATTTATTATGTTTACTTAAACATTGTTTCAACCCACAAAAGCAAACTGGTACCTAAAGATATCTGTTACGCTGTTTTATTTTTCTTGTTTTCTATTCAAATCATTCCCTTACTTAATTTAAGAAAAAAGCATCATGGTTTTCTGACACATTTGCTTGTCCTTGCCAGTCTGAATCATTTATGCACTGTTCAATCATTTACTGATTCATTTACCCAGTTGACAAATATGTCCTGAGCACCGATCATGTTCTCAGAAGTGGGCTGGGCATTGGGATATAGGAAGATGGGTTTCCTGCTGTCTGGAAGCTCCCTATTGGAATTCTCAACATATTCCTCTCGGGATCGCTATGCAGGCCTCCTGAAAGACAAAGCTCTTTTGATTTTTGTGTCATCACTGCTTGGCAGGGGTATTTCTTGGCATGGACTTTTTTTCTGGCTATTTTTCCAAAAGGACCAGAGGCAATGCGTGTCATCATCTCACTTCCTCCGCAAGGGATGAGGCCTGAGGGATCTTCACAACCTCTTTTTTACCTGACTCACAGGGAGGTCACACAGAAGAGTCCTCCCAGAATGCTTGGAAGCTGATGAGCCACCTTAAACAAATGAAAGAAATCATCCTTTCATACCCGGAATGCATGGAGATGTTTGAGTTGGGGCCTTGACTACAGCCAAGTGAATAAGTATGTCCCTGGGTATTTAGTTACAAGCCTGGGAATTATTGAACAAGTTTCTCACCGTGAGAGGAGCTGTAAATCAAATAACATAAGGCCTTCATTACATAAGGGAGATAACTCTACATTACCAAATGCATCTGAAAGCATCCAGACTCAACTTGCAATGCAAGGAACTCTAGGTAGTCAGCCTGTTGCCGCATGTATGCGGGTCCACTCATGTAAGTATCTCTGCTCTGCCAGCTGTGAGGGAAGGGACTCACTTGGCTGACTGGATGATTTTTTTTTTTTCTTTTTCTTTTTTCAGGTGTGTAGAGTTGAATCAATTTTAATTTTCTGCCCATTGCCCGCTATTATTATTGTCAGTACCTGGCTCCTCCCTTGGTTTGGTGTTTGTTTTTCCCTTATATTTTCACTCCCCACTCACATTCTTCTTCCTCCATATGTATTTGCTTTTACAAATTGTATGTTGTTTGGTCTGTATGTATTTTTTTCATCTTTTCATTAAAACCGTATTCAAACACAGTGGAAAGTTGAATGAAGAGTACAGGGTACACTCCTATACCAACGACCTTGAATCAAACATTTCCTAACACTTTGTCATACTTGCTTAACTCATATAGGTGTTTGAAAGTAAGCTGTAGACCTTATGATAAATCTCCCCTAAACACTTAAGCATGCTTTTCCTAAAAATAAAGACATTGTCCTACACAAAACCAATATCATGACGCTTAATCCTGGAAGGAGAGAAGGAAGATAGATAGAGATAGAGACAGAGACAGAGACAGAGACGGAGATGGAGGTGGAGATGGAGATGGAGTTGGAGATGAAGTTGGAGATGGAGATGGAGATGGGGTTGGAGATGGAGATGGAGATGGAGATAGAGATGAAGAAGGAGATGGGGGTGGAGATGGAGATGGAGATGGAGATGGAGTTGGAGATGAAGTTGGAGATGGAGATGAAGATGGAGATGTGGTTGGAGATGGAGATGGAGATGGAGTTGGAGATGAAGTTGGAGATGGAGTCGGAGATGGAGATGGAGAGGGAGAGGAGAAGGAGAATTAGAAGAAATTCAGCCATTTTTCTCTCCAGTTTCTTGGCTGCAGGTTGCTTTTTTTTGTTGTTTCCAAGAATGGGTGCTCTGCCTCCCATTCTTGGAAACAATATAGACACCTCAGAGTAAAGTTACTATCCAAAAACAAAAACAAAAACAAACAAACAAACAAAAAATCAATAAAGGGCCTGAGCTTCATAGCTCTAAAAAGTCACTTTTTTGGAAAATTAACACTTGCGATTTTCTTTAAATGCAGCCCAACCATTCCATCACTTGGCTATTCAATCCTAGCAGTAATAGCAAGGTTTGGGTTGAACTTGCTGTTGAACTGCAAAGAATTTCTCAAGGCAGTCATTTTCATGGTGTGTGGAGCAGTGTATGATCTCTAACTCTGGAAGTCCAGGCACAGAGTTACTGAGAGGTTTCATGTGTATCTAAAAGAATGTCTTTCCAAGAATTTATTACTCTAGTTTTGGCATGTGCTCTCAGGATCTTCAAGTTGGTGGTCAGATTGGAAACTTCAAATTTTTCTTTCAAAACTCTGCCTGGGCTTGTGTACTTTTCTATATGTGTGTTATATTTCAATGAAAATTTTATTTTAAAAAAAGAAAAATAATAACTCTGCTAAAGTCTCACTTTCTGTAACATACCCATCACCCTTGACCTTTAGCATTTCCCCAGACACTTAGCACTTCAGAAGTCTTTGTTTTGGTCTCTGGAATTGGCAAACTGTAGTGTAGTGACAAGAGTTCTCAATTCACAGTATCCCTGATTCTAGAACTGGTTCTTGGGTTTTCATGTAAGAGTTGCATGTTATTGGGTAAGACCCTTAACCTTTTTATGGCTCAAATTTCTCAGCTGTTAAGACAGGCATAATAACGTGTTGTCAAGATGCATGTGGAGTCGTGAAAGTCAAACAAGATAATGGATACAAAAATGCTTCATTAACTATAGAAAACGTGAAATTTTTACAATTAGGGGTTTTATGTGTCTCTGTTATTTTTCTGGACTGTTACGTGATGATCTGGTTTCCCAGGTTCCTCCCTCAGCTTCCTGTGGTCCATTTTCCACGCAGCAGTCAGAGGGATGCTGTGAAAACATCATGTATATCATGTTTCTCCTCGGTGCCCATGGTCGGTCCCATTTCTCTCTCTGCTTCTTGACTACCCCCTGTCTCTCTGACTTCAATTCCTACTATTTTCTTCTTGCTCATTCTCTTCCAGACACACTAGATTTCCTGCGAGTCTTCAAACCTCCCGTTTCAATCCTGCCTCCGAGCCTTTGCAGTTTACTCTGATGGGAATGTATCCACATGGCTCACTTTTTCACTTCCTTCAAGTCTTTGCATTTCATTGAGGTCTTTTTGACCATTCTGTCATAGTTGCAACCCTGGCACTGCCTAACACTTCTTCCTGCTTTATATTTTTACACAGCATTTATAACTTCCTAATATACTATGTGGGTGACATTTATTTTGGTTAATATTTGTCTTTCTCCACCAGATTATAAGCTCCATCAGAGCAAGAATTTTTGTCTGTTTTATTAACTAATGGATCCCCAGCACCTAGAAGATAGCTTGACATGTAGCAGGCCCTCAGTGAATATGTTGAGTATTATGTTGAATAGTATCTTGAAATATTATTCAACCAATAAATATTTGTTGAATAAATGAATGAGACTGTTTCAATCTCACAGTCAGAAAAAGGATGGGAACTTACATTTCTGGACCCTTTTCCATATACACCTCATAAAAATGAGCCCTGTTGGAAAGTCTATGTGGATTCCTTACCTTACCCCAGGATCCTGACCACCTGGAAGATATTTGTATAATCTCTTTGTATGTTTTAATAATCCAGGAATGCTGTTTCTATTTCAAAAACCTGCTGAGAAGCAGTAAATGGAGGAGAGATGTTCTTTGGAGAAATACAGAGAATCAGGATCATACCAGGCAAATTTGACGCATGCTCTGGTCTACTGGATGATATTGTTTCCCCACCCATCTTTCTAGTATTTTCTTCAGCAGGATGTAATTTGGTCTTGCAGCTTCTCAAAAGGCAGAATGATGAACCTCCACAGCATTTCCCAAACTGTGCGCTGGGAACACTAGTTCCAGGAAATGCTAATCTGTGCTCAAAAAAGAGTAAGGTTTCTGTGGTTCTGATTACATATTAGCATGTTAAAGGCTCTGAGGAGTCACACAGCTTAAAAATAAGTAAAGAATACGTGGCCTATTCAATAGCAACTTATTGGAATAGGGAAAGTGCGGGCAATAGTGAATTCTACTCTAGTATATTAAAATGACACACCAATATTAAAAGACACTACCTATTTTGAGGCCATGATCTTCAGCTTTCAAACTTTCACTTCCCACAGAGCTCATGGCTATATATGTTTTGTTTTGCCATTGAGTTCTGCTCAGTACTCTGTAAGCTTACCTAAGGAAGGAAATGCACTTACGGGGTATCCATTATATCAATGACATTCTCCATGGCACTGCAGTTCTTTTTGGACTTTTAAATTTTAAATTAATGAAGTACTTATTAAGCACACTCCCTACTTAATGCAAGAATTCCATTAGACACAGTAAAGATACCACGGGGAACAAGATAGGACAAGATCATGGAGCTTACATTCTAGGATAGCCAGGCAAGAACAAGTAAATCTACCAAATAATACATGTGGAGACAAGGGTGCTAAAGGAAGAAGGGAGGAGCTAGGACAGAGAATAAGGTGTATGTGAGGGTGTTTCCTACTTGAGGTGACCAGGAGGGAAGGATGCTCTGAGGTAGGGACATTTAAAATGAGACATGAGGATGATAAGGAGCCGGCTGTGCAAAAGGGGGAAGAAGAATGCTGGTTTTAGGCAGAAGAAAGGTGTAATCATGGCTCAGTTGCAGGAAGCAACTTGCTAAAGAATTGAAAAACGATCCCATGGTTGACCCATGGTGCTCATGAGGGTCATGAGATGAGGGGAAGGGTGGCAGTCTGTGTCTACACAGCAATTATTCAGGGCTCTTGTGGCCACGGTATGGCCTTTCATTGAGAGGATGATAGGATTGAAGTTACGTTTTAAAGAACCTCCCTCAAAGCAGAATATACCCCAATGCAATAAAAATTTTAAGTGAACAATGGGCATTTAAAGATACTTTTAAATATCTGAAAACTACAGATTACACATTTATTTGTCACTCTTTTCCAAACATACAATATCCTCTCATTCTATGTGAACCACTGGGTCTTGGTGAAATGTTGTTATTCTACTCTGTGTTTTATATGTAAGTCTCCACATCTAGGCTCTCTATATATCTGCACTTCAGAGAACACTTATAGCCTGGAGCACATGTGAGGGTTTTTAGGGCAGAGTCAACCTTCTATAGTCCTGGAGCTTGTTTTGGGGGCCTCCCATCTTCCCACACCGAAAGCATGAATTCAAGAGATATATTGTTTTCCAGTAGCGCTGAACATGCATTTTCTTGCTCTTCTCCAGGCTTCAGTGAGTGGTTCTGGAGGTACTCATAAATTAGCATGATATTTGCAGCACTGGTAAATAGCAATTGAGAAAACTTTCCAACATCAAACAATTCATGCTATATTTATGTCAGTATAGACATGGCATACATGAAGTATTATAGAGAATTTTTTGTTAGCCAGATGAGTACTGAACTCCAGAATAGCAAAGGCTTGATTTTATAAAAATATTTAGTAAGATTTATTTAAGATCTAAAAAATTAATTTCAGCTTTATTTAAAAAATAGTTTTAATTATATTTTATTTTTTTGAATTTTATTTTATTTATTTTTTTATACAGCATGTTCTTATTAGTCATTCATTTTATACACAACAGTGTACACATGTCAGTCCCAATCGCCCAATTCATCATACCATCCCCCCGACACTTTCCCCCCTTGGTGTCCATACGTTTGTTCTCTGCATATGTGTGTCAATTTCTGCACTGCAAACCGGTTCATCTGTACCATTTTTCTAGATTCCACATATATGTGTTAATATACGATATTCGTTTTTCTCTTTCTGACATACTTCACTCTGTATGACTGTCTCTAGATCCATCCATGTCTCAACAAATGACCCAATTTCGTTCCTTTTTATGGCTGAGTAATATTCCATTGTATATATGTACCACTTCTTCTTTCTCCATACTGTTCTCCATAGTGGCTGTATCAATTTACATTCCCACCAACAGTGCAAGAGGGTTCCCTTTTCTCCACACCCTCTCCAGCATTTGTTGTTTGTAGATTTTCTGATGATGCCCATTCTACCTGGTATGAGGTGATACCTCATTGTAGTTTTGATTTGCATTTCTCTAATAATTAATGATGTTGAGCAGCTTTTCATGTGCTTCTTGGCCATCTGTATGTCTTCTTTGGAGAAATGTCCATTTAGGTCTTCTGCCCATTTTTGGATTGGGTTGCTTGTTTTTTTAATATTGAGCTGCATATATATTTAGGAGATTAATCCTTTGTCCGTTGATTCGTTTGTGAATATTTTCTCCTATTCTGAGGGTTGTTTTTTTAATCTCGTTTATCGTTTCCTTTTCTGTGCAAAAGCTTTTAAGTTTCATTAGGTCCCATTTGTTTATTTTTGTTTTTATTTCCATTGCTGTAAGAGGTGAATCAAAAAAGATCTTGCTGTGATTTATGTCAAAGAGTGTTCTTCCTATGTTTTCCTCTAACAGTTTCATAGTGTCCGGTCTTACATTTAGGTCTCGAATCCATTTTGAGTTTATTTTTGTGTATGGTGTTAGGGAGTGTTCTAATTTCATTCTTTTACATGTAGCTGTCCAGTTTTCCCAGCACCACTTATTGAAGAGACTGTCTTTTCTCCATTGTATATCCTTGCCTCCTTTGTCAGAGATTAGTTGACCATAGGT
>NC_041221.1:46248887-46249394 GCF_002837175.3 Physeter macrocephalus | reverse complement strand
TTGTAGTATAGTCTGAAGTCAGGGAGTCTGATTCCTCCATCTCCGTTTTTTTCCCTCAAGACTGCTTTGGCTACTCGGGGTCTTTGATAGGGATTGCATTGAATCTGTAGATTGCTTTGGGTAGTATAGTCATTTTCACAGTATTGATTCTTCCAATCCAAGAACATGGTATATCTCTCCATCTGTTGGTATCATCTTTAATTTCTTTCATCAGTGTCTTATAGTTTTCTGCATACAGGTCTTTTGTCTCCCTAGGTAGGTTTATTCCTAGGTATTTTATTCTTTTTCTTGCAATGGTAAATGAGAGTGTTTCCATAATTCCTCTTTCAGATTATTCATCATTAGTGTATATGAATGCAAGAGATGTCTCCATACAAATTTTAAGATTTTTTGTTCTACTTCCATAAAAAATGTCATTGCTAATTTAATAAGGATTGGATTGAATCTGTACATTGCTTTGGGTAGTATAGTCATTTTCACAATATTGATTCTTCCAATCCAAGAACA
>NC_041221.1:46248304-46248792 GCF_002837175.3 Physeter macrocephalus | reverse complement strand
TGATCCTTTTAATGTGTTGTTGGATTCTGTTTGCTAGTATTTTGTTGAGGATTTTTGCATCTATATTCATCAGTTATATTGGTCTGTAATTTTTCTTTTTTTGTAGTATCTCTGTCTGGTTTTGGTTTCAGGGTGATGGTGGCCTCATAGAATGAGTTTGGGAGTATTCCTTCCTCTGCAATTTTTTGGAAGACTTTGAGAAGGATGGGTGTTAGCTCATCTCTAAATGTTTCATAGAATTAATCAGTGAAGCCATCTGGTCCTGGACTTTTGTTTGTTGGAAGATTTTTAATCACAGTTTCAGTTTCATTACTTGTGACTGGTCTGTTCATATTTTTTGTTTCTTCCTGCTTCAGTCTTGGAAGGTTATACCTTTCTAAGAATTTGTCCATTTCTTCCAGGTTGTCCATTTTATTGGCATAGAGTTGCTTGTAGTACTCTCTTAGGATGCTTTGTATTTCTGCAGTGTCTGTTGTAACTTCTCCTTT
>NC_041221.1:46246084-46246956 GCF_002837175.3 Physeter macrocephalus | reverse complement strand
TCCTTGTCTCTTGTAACATTCTTTATTTTAAAGTCTATTTTATCTGATATGAGTATAGCTACTCCAGCTTTCTTTTGATTTCCATTTGCATGGAATATCTTTTTCTATCCCCTCACTTTCAATCTGTATGTGTCCCTAGGTCTGAAGTGGGTCTCTTGTAGACAGCATATATATGTCTTCTTTTTGTATCCATCCAGTGAGCCTGTGTCTTTGGGTTGGAGCCTTTCATCCATTCACATTTAAGGTAATTATCAATATGTATGTTCCTATGACCATTTTAAATTGTTTTGGGTTTGTTTTTGTAGGTCCTTTTCTTCCCTTGTGTTTCCCACTTAGAGAAGTTCCTTTAGCATTTGTTGTAGAGCTGGTTTGTTGGTGCTGAATTCTCTTACTTTTGCTTTTCTGTAAAGCTTTTGATTTCTCCATCGAATCTGAATGAGATTCTTGCCAGGTAGAGTAATCTTGGTTATAGGTTCTTCCTTTTCATCATTTAAGTATATCATGCCACTCCCTTTTGGCTTGTAGAGTTTCTGCTGAGAAATCAGCTGTTAACCTTATGGGAGTTCCCTTGTATGTTATTTTTCATTTTTCCCTGGCTGCTTTCAATAATTTCTCTTTGTCTTTAATTTTTGCCAAATTGATTATGTGTCTCCACGTGTTTCTCCTTGGGTTTATGCGGTATGGGACTCTCTGCGCTTCCTGGACTTGGGTGGCTATTTCCTTTCCCATGTTAGGGAAGTTTTCGACTATAATCTCTTCAAATATTTTCTCTGGTCCTTTCTCTCTCTCTTCTCCTTCTGGGACCCATATAATGCGAATGTTGTTCCGTTTAATGTTGTCCCAGAGGTCTCTTAGGCTGTCTTCATTTCTTT
>NC_041221.1:46228634-46245788 GCF_002837175.3 Physeter macrocephalus | reverse complement strand
CATTCTTTTCCGGAGGTCCTGGATCATCTTCACTATCATTATTCTGAATTCTTTTTCTGGAAGGTTGCCTATCTCTACTTCATTTAGTTGTTTTTCTGGGGTTTTATCTTGTTCCTTCATCTGGTACATAGCCTTTTACCTTTCCATCTTTTCTATCTTTCTGTCTATGTGGTTTTTGCTCCACAGGCCGCAGGATTGTACTTCTTGCTTCTGCTGTCTGCCCTCTGGTGGATGAAGCTATCTAAAGGCTTGTGCAAGTTTCTTGATGGGAGGGACTGGTGGTGGGTAGAGCTCACTGTTGCTCTGGTGGGCAGAGCTCAGTAAAACTTTAATCTGCTTGTCTGCTGAATGGTGGGACTGGGTTCCCTCTTTGTTGGTTGTTTGGCCTTTGGTAACCCAAAACTGGAGCCTACCTGGGCTCTTTGGTGTGGCTAATGGTGGACTCTGGGAAGGCTCACACCAAGGAGTACTTACCAGAACTTCTGCTGTCAGTGTCCTTGTCCCCCTGGTGAGCCACAGCCACCCCCCGCCTCTACAGGAGACCCTCCAACACTAGCAGGTATGTCTGGTTCCGTCTCCCCTGGGGTCACTGCTCCTTCTCCTGAGTCCTGATGCGCACACTACTTTGTGTGTGCCCTCCAAGAGTGAAGTCTCTGTTTCCCCCAGTCCTGTCGAAATCCTGCAATCAAATCCCACTAGCCTTCAAAGTCTGATTCTCTGGGAATTCCTCCTCCTGTTGCCGGACCCCCAGGTTGGGAAGCCTGATGTGGGGCTCAGAACATTCACTCCAGTGGGTGGACTTCTGTGGTATAAGCGTTCTCCAGTCTGTGAGTCACCCACCCAGCATTTATGGGATTTGATATTACTGTGATTGCAAGCCACAGCCACCCCCCGCCTCTACAGGAGACCCTCCAACACTAGCAGGTATGTCTGGTTCCGTCTCCCCTGGGGTCACTGCTCCTTCTCCTGAGTCCTGATGCGCACACTACTTTGTGTGTGCCCTCCAAGAGTGAAGTCTCTGTTTCCCCCAGTCCTGTCGAAATCCTGCAATCAAATCCCACTAGCCTTCAAAGTCTGATTCTCTGGGAATTCCTCCTCCTGTTGCCGGACCCCCAGGTTGGGAAGCCTGATGTGGGGCTCAGAACATTCACTCCAGTGGGTGGACTTCTCCACCAGTTATGGGATTTGATTTTACTGTGATTGCACCCCTCCTACCGTGTCATTGTGGCTTCTCCTTTGTCTTTGGATGTGGGGTATCTTTTTTGGTGAGTTCCAGTGTCTTCCTATCGATGATTGTCCAGCAGCTAGTTGTGATTCTGGTGTTCTCGCAAGAGGGAGTGAAAGCACGTCCTTCTACTCTGCCATCTTGGTTCAGGGCCAATAGTTTTAATTTTAAATATTGATAGTTCAACTATAATTATCTTTTACTTTTAATAGATAATTTTGAATACTTCAGAAGAAAAATAACTTCTTTGGAAAACTTATGAAAAATCATTTTTCCTTTTCCTTTTTTTTTTTTTTGGCCACGCCACATGGCTTGTGGAATCTCAGTTCCCTGACCAGGGATTGACCCCGGGCCATGGCAGTGAGAGCATGGGGTCCTAACCACTAGACCACCAGTGAACTCCCTACTTTTCCATTTTTTTGTATTTTCTTGAATTTACAGAATTTGATGAATATGTGTTTGTTTTGTAAAATTTGAATATTACTTTCAAAGCTTTAAAATCCTTTAGGTCATTGAGAATGAGTACAATATGCAATTGTGATAGAAACTGAAAATACAAACCTGGAGTTCAGAAGAGAGAAAGAGTTATAAAGGAAAAATAAGTAAATCTTCAAAGAAGCAGTGTGCTTAGTTTTAAAAACTATTAAAAAGAAAAGTTGGCAGGCTTCTCTTGGGTATGACCTACATAAAATTTCAAATAGGACATAATTAATTCTTTTTAAGTCAGGTTTTTGAGGTATCATTTGCATATAGTAGCCGTCACCCTTTCCAGGTGTTCAGTTTTATGTGTTTTGACAAAATGTATACTATTATGTAATCATGACCGTAATCAGGACGTAGGGTATTTCTATCAGCCCAGAAAGTTTTCCCAGTGCCCCTTTGTAGTCAATCCCCTTCCCACTCTTCTCCCAGCCCCCAGCTCCTGGCAATCTGTGATCGGATTCTTTCCCTATCATTTTGTCTTTTTCAGGATGTCATGTAAATTGAATTCATACAGTATATAATTTTTTGTGTCTGGCTTCTTAACACTTAGCATAACCCCTTTGAGAGTCATTCATGTTGTTGCAAGTATCAATAGATCTCTCCCTTTTATTGTTGAATATTATTCCATTATATGCCGTCACTACACAATTTGTTTATCCATTCACCAGTTAATGGACATTTGGCTTGTTTCCAGGTTGGGGAGATAATGAATAAAGCTGCTCTAAACCTTCTTTTACAGGTTTTGTGTGGCTCTGTTTTCATTTCCGTTGTGTAAATACCTAGGAGTGGATTGCAGATTTATGTGGTAAGTGTATTTTTAACTGTGTAAGAAACTGCCAAAGTGTTTTACAAAGTAGCTGCACCATTTTGCACATCCACCAGCAGTGTGTAAGAATTCCATTGCTCTGCATCTTTGCTAGCACTTGGTATAGTGAAGTGTTTTTTGGGTTTGTCTCCTTCTTTCAATTTAGTCATTTTAATAGGTGAGAAATTCTCTAATTACTGATCAAAAAATTAAATTGAGCAAGAAAATTATTCTCATCAACACCACAACTTGAATAGGTTAAATCAAATCTTGCAATTTCATGCTACTGTTTAAGATGAACAGAACACGTGCGAGCCTCCATTTTTCCTCAGGCCCAGGGTCCACAATGTTAGTGGTGAGGCTGTACTCACTGTACCCCTTCCTTCTGTTCTGAAGTTGGCTGTTAGGGGGTGTGTTTCTTTGGGGTCTGAGACCCTTCCTTGCATAGGACAGATGCCACTTCATTCTGCAGTGCCCTCTAGTGGAAGCTGTTCAACTTGTTCTCTGTGCATACCCTGACCTCTCCACGCTCCCGGTGAAAGAAGAGTCCGCATGCCACCCTGAGAGGCTGCAGCCCCTGGTCTAGAAGACAGGACCTGTGTTTAGGGAGCTCTCTCTGTGGAAGACCTAGGTCTTCCTAGGTCTTAGGAAGGTCCTAGATCATAGCTCCACGAGCTACCTGATGGAGTGGTGAGCGACGCTGAGAAGAGTTGTGAACAGTGGAGCCTTGGTTCCCAAAACTGTCATTTGGAGGAACCTAATGGGATGTCACAAATGGTAGCATGCTCTATTTATCCCACCGCTGGTGAGACCCTGCGCAGAGCTTCTAGTCAGTGATGAGATCAGCTTCAACATCCTTAAACATTGGATGAGTGGCACTGGAGAAAGCTAGACTATGACAGACATTGGTCCTGACCAACTCTAAAAACTTTTTAGTAGATTGTAAAGAATGCCACTAGGGGAAAAATGCACTTTCTCAATTTCAGATTCCGCAAAACAGGCACCGACTAGATCAAAATGCTGCCTCTTCCTGACCCCAAGAATGCGTCCCCACAGGAGTGGTGGTGTTTTGTGATCTACAAGCTGCAGGCTGGGGTGTAATATGTCCTGACTTGGCATTTGAGGAACTTTCAAATAATTAAGGCCACTCATCTCTCCTCTTAGTTATGTCTTCCTTTGGGGATCATAAAAACCTTGAGAAATGTCTAGCTTCCCTTTTAGATTTTTCTTCATTGAATGCAAGACCTCAATTTCTTTTTTTTTTTTTTTTTTCTTTTTAGCCCTTCTAATGAATTTGGGTTATCATCTCAGGCCTGTCACGCTGCCAAGTCAACTTTTCCAAAATGATGACTATGTTTAAGATATTCACAGTCAACGAGGCAGTTAACTACATATTTTGTATTCATTTCATATAACTTCATGGTTGACAGTGTAGGCTGTGAATTCAGACAACCTGGTTTCAAATCATAACTAAACCACTAAGCTACCACACTGTCTCTTAAAGTTTGAATGTAATGCCCACCTATTTCCTTATTTATCTACTTTTGAAAGTTCTTGAGTGTTTGTGTTATTACTTTCATGTACACAGTACAGAACTTCCAAAGATAAGAATATTTTCACAATTAGTCTCACAGTAATTTTTTTCCTTTTTTTTGCTGCATTTTATTCTTGCAATTAAATGCTGTATAACCTTGGGCAAGGAACTTTTATCCTCAGTGACACTCTTTCATTCTTTTTCGTTTCTTAAAAAAAAACCTTTTAATTGAGATGTAGCAAACATAAAGTGTATTAATCTTAAGTGCATAGCTTGGTGAATTGTTGTATACACCCACGTAATCATTTTAATTACTGTTGCAGTTTATTCTTGGAAAAATAAATATACATTTAAATCTCAACTTGCTGATATAATTTCAACATACAAAGCACACAAGGACAGTTTTACTCCAAAATACATCTAGAATACTTAACTATATTGAAAGTGAATATTCAGATATTAACAAAAATCCTTATGACAAACTTTGTATGACTGACATGGTTACAGTGATTATATATGATGTTAGCCCACATGATCTTGAGATCAAGTATACTACAAACCTTGATCAAATATTTTTCTTTTTTTAAAATAAAATTTATTTATTTATTTACCTTTTTCTTGGCTGGGTTGGCTCTTTGTCGTTGCTGTGCGCGGGCTTTCTCTAGTTGCCTCAAGCAGAGTGGGAGCTACTCTTGGTTGCAGTGCATGGGCTTCTCAATGCGGTAGCTTCTCTTGTTGTGGAGCACGGGCTCTAGGTGCGCGGGCTTCAGTACTTGTGGTGCACGGGGCTTAGTTGCTCCGTGGCACACGGGATCTTCCCGAACCAGGGCTCGAACCCGTGTCCCCTGCATTGGCAGGCGGATTCTTAACCACTGTGCCACCAGGGAAGTCCCTATTTCTCTTCTTATTCGTCTGTGTTACACTGCTCAAACATGTGATCTGTAGAGTCTTAAGTGCTACGATGAAGTCATTATCATATCAAATGGCTCAATAGCTCATATCACAATGAAAAAATATAAAGGATTGACTTAAGTCCACCTCTCCAAACAACCACTTAATCAATGGGACCTGGACAATGGTGAAGATCTGGATTTCACAGAATAAAATCCTATGGGCTGATCTTGTCATTCCTTGGCCAACAGGGGAGACTGAGAAATAAAAATTAATTTGGAGGATAAGAATCTGCCTTGCCTTTTAACTGACTGGAAAAAAAGAAAACACAGATAAAGCTAGTTGTACAGTTAATAGAAAGCCGTATTTCTTCCAAGGACATGCTTCAACAACAAAGTATCATAATGACTCCTTTATTTGAGTGACTGCTGTTTTCTTATTCAATGAGAAACTTCACTATTTGAAATGCAGTTGGTTAAGAATAAAACATTTCACTCTTGCCCAGAGGATGTAAGTGACTTTGACACAGAGGAGTAGTTTTGGTTTCCAACCCAGGGGCAGAGCCTGAGATAAGAGGTGTCTGGACTCAGCATTTCAGATCCATCTTAACTTGGTCATTTCCAAGGAAACAGGATCCTGGGTCCACTTTGCAGTCCAGGTTTGTTGTTGACTTCTTTGAGTCTATCAAAATACTACTTCAATTAAATTTTACTTAACTCTACCCTTCTTCCAAACCCTATAATAAATCTATCTTTTCCTTTGTTCAGTGAGATATCCCACAGTTCTCTGGTGTGGTCTCCCTCTTGGCAATGGATCAATAAATCCGCTTCCGTTGGCCTACAGGTTTGTCCCTGGAATGCTTAAGCTGATGAGACTAGGAAAGTAGGCTTTATTATTCCTGTTTTTATTTATTTTTTTATTTTATTTTTTTATTTTATTTTATTTTTTTGCGTTACGTGGGCCTCTCACTGTTGTGGCCCCTCCCGTTGCGGAGCACAGGCTCCGGACGCGCCGGCTCAGCGGCCATGGCTCACGGGCCCAGCCGCTCCGCGGCATGTGGGATCCTCCCGGACCGGGGCACGAACCCGTGTCCCCTGCATCGGCAGGCGGACTCTCAACCACTGCACCACCAGGGAAGCCCTATTATTCCTGTTTTTAAAAGATAAGGAAGTTGAGTCCCAAGAAGGTTAAATAAAGTGTACCAAGGGTTATAGATAGTAAGTGGTCACAGAACTGAAACCGAGATCTGAAGTGTGATGAAGCCCAATCCATGTTGCCCCGCCTTCATCTTCCAGCTCATTGTTGCCCTGCTTTTGGTTAACAACCCCACTCAGTGAGAAGCCACAAAAGCCACTCATACCACTTTGCTCTTTCTTAGTATAGCTAGTATCCAATTCTGACACACATCACGATTCCTCAAGGTGTGGCTTCAGTTTCGTAGTGTTACTCTCTTCCAGGAACACGGGTGAACCATCCAGCACTTAGTTCTGAGTTCCTTTCTTACTCAGCCTCAGCGAAAAGCCAATATTTCTAACAACACCCTCTGGGTTTTCACACTTGCACGCCTGTGCTTGTGCTGTTCTCTGACCTTGGCGTTCCTTGCCCACAATTCTCTGCCTAGGCAAATCTTTAAAAAATTTAAAATCAGATCAAGGTTTTTGTTGCAAACAACAGAAACCATGCTAGTTTGTTTTAGCAGGCAAGTCATTTATAAAGAATATCAGATGATTTCACAGAAGCTTTGGAAGGGCCAGAGCACCTGACTTACGGCTGCTCTGAAGGACTGATCCGGGGTAGACAGGACTGCTGCAGCCAGACACAGAGAACACAGTTTCCATCTCTGACACTAGGGGGTGCTAGACTTTCTCTTGCTGCTGTGTTGGAAGCTGGGTGTCTGCCACCGCCCTCATCAGGACTAGCCAGATTGGTGCCTTATTTGCATCATGAGCCTCCAAGTCAAGTCTTGCCATAGGTATATTGCACTGGCAGAGCCCAGGTCACATGTCTACTCTGCAGCTGCAAGGGAAGCTGGGAAAAAGGTTTTGGCTTCTACCTTAAGGAGGCATAGACTTAAGTGGGGAAAGTCTCTCCACACAGAAAGAGTATTCTAATATATAGAAGAGATCCAAAGAAGAATGATAAATTTTCATTACTCTGGGGTCCAGCTCAAAAGTCTCCTCACCTGGGAAACCTTCTCTAAAACTACAGCAAGAATTAAGGTCTCTTTGTTTTGTCTCTCAGTTATATGTTACTTGCATATTTACTGAGTTATCATTACAACAGATGTAATTCATATCCCTCCCAAATCTCCTCACTTTTACTTCCAGTTCTGACTTCCAACTGCCATAATAGCATTTTTTTTCCCCCTGAGGGCTTTTTCTGGCCACTTAGCTTGATTTTGTTTGCCTGTGCTGTGGGCTGAAAAGATGTAGGAATTCACACAGGTCAGGAGCAGCCCTCAACCAATGACTAACAGAAGGTGTATAAATATCCCAATTCCCTTGCCCTGTGGGTGAAACAACCCTGAGGCATGTGTTTCATAGAAGCCCCCAGCATTTCCCCAGTTGGAATAAGCTGGGTTCCCCACAGTGGTTGCTGGCTTGATAACCCCTTTATTGGCTGCCTTCCCTTCCTTGTCTCACTTTCCCATGCCTCTGTCAACGTTTCCTTCACCTCCAAACTACTTGCACTTGAAACTTTGTATCAGGATCTACTTCTGGTAGAACCCCAAGAAGGACAACACTCTTCCCTATGTTATAGATACCCATTTACTTAATTATCTCTCTTGTAAGATTCCTGAAGACAGGGAAAGCATGACCTTTTTGTTTTTTCTATCTCTTTTCTAGACACAGGTCCTTGTATATAGAAGAAACTAAAGAGATATTTCTTGCATTGAGTTAAAATAGGGATAATGGTCAAATTTTAAGTTTATAGCAGTGTACAGCCACACAATTTTACTCTTTCTGGAAGGAGTCATGACATATGATTAATAATGGCTATTTTCAATGGTAAGGACTGGAATTATGTGGTTGTTTTCTAACTTTTTAAAAAAGTAACTTTATTACTTTTTAAAACATCAACCATCCAGGAAGTTGTGGTCCATTATGGGCACACACTACTGAATGGTGCAGTTATTCTGGGCCGTTCAGGGTTGAATGACCTACCAAGGACAAAGCCCTTCTATGAAACACCTCATGAGGAGTGCTAAGGACAGCCAAAGGGATCTGATTGACCTTTGCAGTTGTCTCCTTCACCCTGGACCCCCAGCCTGAATCCATGTCTGAGTGGAGTAATTCACTTCCTGGCCCCTTTCCTTGTCCCCAAGGATGGGCTCCCTACCCTTAGGAACAGTTTCCATATGAGTGGTTTTGTGCTTGTTTTATTCTTGAGATTTTTGGTTTTGAATATAGGCCCAAGGTCTTTGGCCAGTGGGTATAATTTCAATGGGTTTGATGGATAATGACAAATAAAAAGAATGGTGAGTGTTATGTAACAACTGGCAGGCTCTGAATGCTTTTGGCTGTGATTCTGGAAAAGCATGAGAGAGGGATGTGGTTGACATACAGAAACAGAGTCTGAGTGGAACCCTCCTAACTTCTTTGGATCAATATTGCAGCAGGAGATTGAAGTAAGAGGCACCTCAGCCCCAGGCTCCATGCCTCGATCACAGGTCCTAAAGAAATTCCCAGACTTTAGACATTCTTGCATGTTTCTGGCAAGACATCCACTCTTCCCTATCCATTAACACTGTCTCAGTGGCAGTATCTTCCTTGAGATCCTCTGGACTAACCTCATTCTGCATAATTCAGTTACCACTAGATACCCAAGGTTCCCTGGTCATTCCTTATCCTCCAGATTCTCATTTCTGAAAGATCTATATATCTCCTTCGTTGACCCCATCTCTCTTCCTTCTCCAACTCTCAAAACTCTTCCTCGGTGCCTCTGGAACTCAATGAATAGTCAGGAAATCTCCTTCTTCCCAATGTGTCTTTCACCTTCTTTTTCTAACTGGCTCTCCCCTAAGGACCCTGTTCCCTCTGCAGGCTTCCATAAGGCTGCTTTCTCTTCTCTCCTCTCTGGAACCACAGGACCTGGAACAGGATAGATGTTTTCTTTGTTTCTTTATTGCTGGTCTCAAACCATTGTCCCACCTTCCACCATCAAAATGACCATCTTTGAAACTCGTAACATAGGACTGTATCATCTGCCACTTTCATGTTGGCAGCTATATACTGACTCCAGCGTCACTTCCTCTCTTCCTGGCTCACTGTCACTTTCTCCATCACTATGCCCATTGTATTCTTGGTGCTTTCAATATCCATATAGATGAATCTTCGAGTACACTGCCTGTTCATCTTCTTGACCTCCGCTCCTCCAAACATCTCATACTCCATCCTAGCTCAGCCATTCACTCACATAGTGATACCAGGTGACCCTGTCCTCACCAAGCGTTGTATCCCCTCCAGAATCTTAATTCCAAGCCTCCCAATATCTGACCACTACTTCTTATCTTGTTTATTTTATTTGTATGTACCTATGTCTTCTTTCTTCACCCCATTTCCTTGCCTCCTCTTCAGAAATAACCACTATCCCTAATTTTGTGCTTTTAATTCCCCTGATTTTTAAAATGACTTCACTATATATGTATGTATTCTTTTTTTTTTTTTTTTTTTTTGTGGTACGTGGGCCTCCCACTGCCGCGGCCTCTCCCATTGCGGAGCACAGGCTCCGGACGCGCAGGCCCAGCGGCCATGGCTCACGGTCCCAGCCGCTCCGCGGCATGTGGGATCCTCCCAGACCGGGGCGCGAACCCGGCTCCCCTGCATCGGCAGGCGGACGCGCAACCACCGCGCCACCAGGGAAGCCCTATGTATGTATTCTTAAACAGTATGTTGTTCAGTCATTTTTTTGAACTTTATGAAAATGATAGACAGAAGGTAGTCTATTGGAACTTGCTCTCTTCCACACTATTCTATAAATAAGATGTCTCCATGTTGTTGGGCATTGTTATAATTTGGTATAACTGCTGTACAATATTGCGCGGTGTGAATTTACAAAATTTATTCATTCATTTCTTCCATGGCTGTTTCCAGCTTTTTTTATATCACTAATTCTGCTGCTATAAATAACTTGTACATGTCTTCTGGTGCATATTTGCAAGAATTTTTCTAGGAGCAGAATTGTTGGGTCAAAGAGCATAAGAATGTTCAGCTTTACCAGATGATGTTTTGTTTCCTAAAGAAATTGTACAGCACTTCCTATTATTCCAGGTCACTTCCACTAAGTTCTGATGTTAAAAACTCTCTGCCATCCCTAAGACCTATAACCATTGAACACATCTTTTTACTTTCTTCAGTTTCCTACTTACCCAGCCTATAGTCCGTGATCTGTCATAATATTCATTCCTTTGCCTCGGATCCCTTGCCTCTTTCTTTATCATGCTCATCTGGCAAAACCCTAGTTCTGCCTACAGCCAGACCTCTGCTGGCGCTGTACCTGCACCCACTCAAGAGACCGTGGCTGCAGAGGGTGACACGGCCAGGCTGACTGTTCTCACTTTACATTCATGACCGCTTATTGCAGCTTGTATGATACCTGTCAAACATATTATGCTTCCCTGGTCTATTAACTCTCCCATGCTTCTATTTTATACCTCTTATCTCTCCTCAAACCTCTATTACCTCTTGCCGCACCCTCACTCCCATCTGATGATCTTGCTCTCTTCTTTGCTGAGAAGATAGAAGCAAGCAGAAAAGAACTGCCATTGGCTTCCACTTCTGCATTGACCTCCCAACTTTGATCTATGTTGGTTGTATTATCTATTGCTATGTAACAAATTACCCCAAATCTTAGTGGCTTGAACAATGTCATTTATTATCTCATAGTTTCTGTGCATCAGGAACCCTGGCACAGCTTAGCTGGGTCCTCTGGCTTTGGGGCTCCTAGCATCTTCCTTTTGTAGCTGAGTGCCTTGATTGGTAATTGTGCCCTGGCCCTCGAGGGAGAGTACTTACTATACTTATTATTAATAATGAGCTGGATGAGACAGGCTACACTTGTTTTCATCCTCCTATAGAACACACACTGGGTAAAATAAAATTTGTGCTATTAGTAAATTATAAAGCTTTCTAAAATTAAACTACTTTTTTCTTAAATGTCTTTATGGTATTGGAATAGCATTATAACATATATCTGGAAAGAAAGAAAGTGTCTCACCTAAGGCCAAAATAATTTACAGATGGATCAATGATTTAACTGTAAAGAAAAGAAAGTATAAATTACCAGAAAAAAATAGAAAATAAATTTTCTTATCATCTGACAATAGGAAAGACTTTTCCAAGTAAGGTACAAACCTCAGAACTCATATAAAAAAGGTGGATAAATTTGATTCTATAATAATAAAAAATATCTACGTGGTGGGAAAAATATGAAATGACAAATTACAAACTAGGAAAATATCTTCAGTTCATACATAGACAAAGGATATATAGATATATAATTGAAAAAGATATATGTATTTATATATAAATGTGTTTATATATGTGTATATGTATATAAACATATTTATATATTAAAAGGGTATATGTGTATTGCATTCTCCATTGTTATATAACAAATTACCTCAAAACAGAGTTGCTTAAACAATATCATTTATTATCTCATGGTTTCTGTGGGTCAGGAATCTGGGCTCAGTTTAGGGAACACAATATTTACTGTATATATGTGTGTGTGTGTGTGTGTGTGTGTGTATAAAACATTTTTAAAAGCCTAACAAATCAATATCTAAAAGGTCAATACCTTAATGAAACAGGCAAAGGATATAAACAGACAATTGGGGAGATACTCAAATTAATTCAATTAGAGAAATGCAAATTACATCTATAATGAATATATTTATTTTGTATTAGACACCATGCTTTACATATATTATATATAAACATTTATATTATATATAATATATTTAGCTCCTTTAATCCTCTCAATGAGCCTATGAGGTAGGTACTATTATTATCCTCATACTGTAAATGAAGAAACTGAGACTCAGAATGGTTAACCAGTTTGCCTAGGACAGCTGAAAAGTAGCAGAACCGCTGGGTCTCTTACCTATTTGCATATGCTGGGAATAATAGAAGTATAAGGATATTTACTGCAGAGCCTGGAGCAAATCAAGCACTGGGTAAGTGTTAGCTAAATAAATAAATAAGTGCTGCTTATAACAGCAAAGATTGGAAACAATCTACATGCCCCTAATAGGAAACTGACTAAATATAATATGGTCCAGTTAAAAGAATGATGCAGTGAGGATACTGTTATGAAATGATCGCCAAGATTAAAGCTAAGTGAGAAAAGCAAGATGCAGAAAGGTGTGTATAGCATGCATATCTACTGCATAATATAAGGGACATGTTTGTAAATACATGGTCTATCTCTGGAGTTATTCACAAGGAGGGTCGCCTCCAGAGAGAACCAGAGGTGGGGTGACAGAGGAGGAATGCAGAAGACTTCTCAGTGCATCCCCACTCCCTCTTTTTTTTGTTTTCCTGTGTGCATCTGTTACCTATTCAAATGAATGAAAAATTAAAAGTGAAATAGTGATAATTTAAGAACTAAAATAAAATAGTCTTTAAACAACAGAATAAAAACATATGGTATTACACAATGAGCTGTAACTTAACTGTCTGTATTTAAAAGAGTAGGGAGGATTGGTTTTATCTGCAAAACTAGACATAGTCCAAGGATGTTAATACAGCAGGGAAGCCTGATATTCTAGACCAACCTCTTGCTTTTGACTTTGACTGCTGAGGCCTGAGGCAAGTGAATTAAGCCAGTCAAATCTGGAAAACAGTACTTAACCATCAAGTTCACTTCTGCATTGTGAAAACCAATTACTTGATGTTGGTGAGATGCTTTGAAGGTGCAACATTCCAGGGTGCGAGGCAGAGCCTGTTGGGACCTGTGTGCTGCCATGGGAACTGAGATTCCAGAGTCTAGGCTTTGAGGAGACTTTCAATCACTATTTAGTTAAACAAATGTTTTTTAAAGTGCCAGCGCTTCCAAGTGTTTCTTAAATGTGTGTGCCCAGAAAATTGGCCTATTTTAGTTGAGTTTTCTGATTCCTGTATTACTTTTCTACAATACTGCCAATGTTAGTAAATTTTGAATGTCATGATTTCAGGAAAATGGGTTCTTTTCAGGGAAGGGAAGTGAGGCTTAAGATCTATCACAGTGTACAATTCAGTAAGGAAATGATAAACCCTTTGGAAAATTACAGTGAGTTAGAGACTAATGTTGGTTTTTAAACAATATGTATTAAATTAGTCTGTAGAAATATAACACACCCAAAGAGAAATATATAGTATAAGAAAAGAAGACAAAGGAAATGAGGATGTTGGTAGATCATTCTCCACGGGTGTCTCGCATTTCTGCATATTTTGCAAGCAATGCACTAACTGTCCTTTATTCTGGAGTATCTTTTTAAAGTATGTTTATATCATTAACAGCCTGGAAGATATAGTTGTCCTCCAGAGCAAATGGCAGTTTTGCTTGCTGCACTTTGTATCAAAGAACCGAGCTCTCTATGTGCCGAATTCCTCTCCTGTAATGCAACACGTTGCACTTTCCATATCACCCTGTGTAACTGGGGCTTGATGAACTGATGCAAATATGTTGATACTCTGGCTACTGCTATTGCTGTGAGAAATAAACTATCCTTTGTCTCTGACCCACGAGTCTCATATCTTCTACCGACATCCGTTAAACTCTGGCTGGATGACTTCTTAACTTGCAAGTGGAGTAAAACCATAAACCCTTCATACTCTTGAGAGAGAAGTGTTCTCCAGATCACTGCTGTACAATAGAAATGTAATGCAAGCCACTCAGGTGAGCCAGATACATAGTTTAAAATTTTATAGACACTGCATTAAAAAGCTAAAAGAACCAGGTGAAATTAACTTGAATAATGTATTTTATTTAACCCAATATAGCCCAAATATTACCATCTCAATATGTAATTGATATAAAAATTATTAATGAGTTGTTTTACATTCTTTCTTTGTATGAAGTCTTCAAGATCTGGGGTGTTTTTTACACGTATAGCATCTCAATTTGGACTATCCACACTTCAAGAGTTCAATAGCCATTGAGTGGCTTCCATTTTGGACAGTGCAATTCTGGACTATAAAATAGAGTAAAATGAAAATAAAAGGCTTCAAGGCTGAAATAGATTTTCCCTTAAAAAAAATTAAGTTCAGAATATCAGTGATATCGCTCATTGGGCTTGTCACTCCAGAGACTCTGAGCCATGTCCTACAAGTTCCAAAATTTGTCTGACCAGGAAATCCTTCATGCGTTATTTATTCCTCCTGTGCCCTTTAAGGTACATTTAGGATTGCTGGTTCTTCGGCAGCTGCCTGTAATAAGACAGGAATGTAAGATAAGAGTCACTAAAGACAAATTTGATACCAATCCATCAAGCCATGCCCTGTCCTCATGTTTCCAGAAACTGAAATGTAGATGTGCCTTAACTTTCCCTTCTGGTTTTCTCCTTTGAGAAGTTTATTTACCCAGCTGGGGGAGGGGAGGGAGAGAAAATCCTAACCTTAGCTTGTATTATATTAATATTTAAATAGGAGATTGGGTACTCAGCCAATTCTGAGGAGGGAAAAATGAGTGATTTCAGCCAGGCACTTGTTGCCTACCTTTCCTATCTGCCCTGCCTGGTGCAAGGGCTGCCACGTGATCACATGGGCAGCAGTGGGGCTTTGACAAAGGAAGAGAACCCTGAAAGTCAGATGCAACATGATGAATGTAATGATCTGTCCTTACTAGGTATTTTTTTCTAAACAGTGTTCTTCACGCTTCAGAATCCTGCACGGGTTTGATTATGGTAACATAAAGTAAATAATTGCCAAAACTTTTTATCATTTGGGGCTGAGGAGATATATCCCAAATAACATCCAGGTTTAAAAACAAGACCTGGGAGTTTACAGGAATCATATGCGCACTGTTCCTCATATATCCTCAGATCTTCCATATATGGCAAAACAGTAGAATGTTGGAAGAATTTCTTTGAATCCTCTAACCTCACAAAATCCAAGGACTCTTGGGGAAAAATATTACAAGATTTCATCTAAAATATACACAGCAGAATCCTTTTTGAGACAAGTTCTGCGCAGAGAAAAGTCACTTCAGTTTACTAAATAAATCTCTTCGTAAAGGTCCCATAACATTGAGAGTGGATGAGTTAAATAATGATATGATATGGCTAAGTGTGGTCAGGCACCCTGGATAGTAAAGATCCCAGACCCTAGACACCTCAGGGCCTGGGCACGGGTCTGTGGAAGACAATCCTGCCTCCCAGTCTGAACATGGATGGGGGAGGGTTCCCCTGCACAGAGGTCTTCCGCCAACCCATGACCTGCTGTTGCCCGTGTCATTCTGTTCCATTGCACGAAGCTGGCATCTGGTCTAAAACCTTCACGGAGGTTCTGCTCTTCCCGCATACTTCTGCTCAGGAATTGCTATCGAGTCCCCTCAGTGACATTCTGTGCCCTTCTCTTTTATCAAGCACCCTGACTTCCCAACCCTCGCTCCAAGATTCTCCCTATTTCTTCTGCTGTTGTATGTCCCAACAGCCCCAGTTTGGGTTTCATACCTAGGCTTTGGGCAAATCCTTCCCTGCTTTTGGACCTATCACCCATCTTGGAATCTGGCCCCTTCCACACTCAGCTTGTTGTACTTATTGCTGTGTTTGGCTTTGGTTTCTGCATCTTTGGGTAAGAGGCACCTCACCCTGTACCCAGTTGGGTGCTCTTTTTGGCAGCCATTAACTTTGCTGGCTGTCATTCGTTCCTTGTGTTAGACCATCTTTCTCTCTCTTTCCTTTCCTCTCTTCTCTTCTCTGCCTCTTTTTTTCCCTCTCCTCTCCCTTCATTCAAAAGACAGTGTAATCAGGGAGATCAGCTAGGTGCTTTGTGACCACCTAGAGGGGTGGGATAGGGAGGGTGGGAGGGAGACGCAAGAGGGAGGAGATATGGGGATATATGTATGTATAGCTGATTCACTTTGTTATAAAGCAGAAACTAACACACCATTGTAAAGCAATTATACTCCAATAAAGATGCTAAAAAAAAAAGTGTAATATAGTAAAAAGCCTATGGAATTTGGAGTTATCAAAAACAGTGTTGGATTCCAAGATGCCACCTTGCTGTGTAACCTTGGCAATTAATCATATCTGACCTTGGTTCTTCATCTCTAAATTGGGAATGATAACAATTAGTGCTTAGCTATAAGTTTCTTACGAGGGTAAGAAGATGTGTGAGGGTCAGTGTGCAAGAGCCAGGCATAAACTGACACATGAGCATGGCATGTTTGAACGACAATGAGCTGAGTGTTCTAAACTCAATTAACTTTTTGTTTGCCTGACTCTTTTTGCTTGAGTTGTATTCTTTTTAAAACACAGATCTTATAACTCCTGCTATATTACATTACAAAATCTTTGACATGATATGCTTTATCTTTTGTATTCGTTTCAGTAGTGCTTTGACCATTACAGTCAAGTATTTCTTGGCTTGGGTGGAACAGAGTTTTCCCAAAGGAGGGCCTCCAAATATTGGGAACACTTTTAGGCTTTTGAACAGGAAATGCATATATGAAAGTGGGTTGTAGGGAAGCCTGATACCCAGTGTAACAGAACTGCCTGGAAGCAAGGAGGCTAAGGGTTGGAACATTTGACAGTTGTGAGGCCCTACCTCCTGTTGGCTGTGAGGTTTTGGACAAATTGTTTAGCTTTTCAGCTTCCGTTTCCTTCTCAGTATATTAGGGATAAAATAGTATCTACCCCATAGCGTTGATAGGAGGATGCACTAGGAAATCCGTGATACTCGATTATCAAGGTATCTGGCATGTAGGATTTGCTCAACACACGTTAACTATGACGGTTTTAGTGTTTGCTTCAAACACCTTCTGAAGCTGTTCTCAACCCAGAGCGACCCTATTAAAATGTCAATCAGATCATGTCTGCTGCTCAGAAACACTTCCATTCAGTGTGAAAGTCAAGATCCTTGCAGAAGCCTACCCAGATGCACTAATGCCTTTTCCTGCTCTCTTTCCTTTTTCTCTTTGCATGTAAGACCTCTTTAAAAAACAGTTAGGGCTTCCCTCGTGGCGCAGTGGTTGGGAGTCCGCCTGCCGATGCTGGGGACACGGGTTCGTGCC
>NC_041221.1:46145624-46228138 GCF_002837175.3 Physeter macrocephalus | reverse complement strand
TGCCCGTCCGGAGCCTGTGCTCCGCAACGGGAGAGGCCACAACAGTGAGAGGCCCGCGTACCGCAAAAAAAAAAAAAAAAACAACAGTTAATTTTCTTATTCGGTGTGCATACTGATTATTATGTCTCTCCCTACTAGACTGTAAGCTCCATGAGGGAGGTCTATTCTGTGCACTGTTACCTCGATGTCCTAGAATGGTGCCTGGCCATAGTAGGTGCCATTTGTTGAACAAACGAATGAATGAACGAGTGAATGCATTTCCCACACCAGGATGGCCTCTACCTCTTCAAAGTTCCTGTATCACTTTGATGGCCATTTTCTTATGCTACTTATTACAGTCTAAATTATAGTCTACTATTTTGGGGTTTGCCTTAGTCCCTTAACCAAAGCGTCAGCTCCCTGAGTGGGAGCGGTGTCCTATTGCCTTCTTGTCTTCCCCCGCAAGCCTAGCGCATGGTCACAAATAGTGCTTCTATTGGGAGCAACAAAACTCCGGAATCCAGACCACGTTCTCTGACTTTATCCACCCCTCTCACACCATTTCTTTACTCATATTAAACTTTAGTACCAAAATTAATTTGTTAAAGATTTGACCTTTAATTTTAAAAGTCGAATGAATTTAATAAATGCCACTTACTAAAATCCATTAATAAGTGGTCTTATTTAATTTCTGAACACAATACTTGGCATCTTCTCATTAGGAGAAACAAACTCACGCCGTGAGCCTCTTTAACGTGGTGGTCAGCTGTAGCAGGGCGACAACCTCCCGGGAGCGCGGGGCAGTGGATTGGGTGGCAAAGGCGGCTTGGCGCTGGCCTCCCTCTGGGCCTGTCCCTCTTGCCTCCACGTGGCTGCATTGAACAGTAAAGGGAATCTGCTGCTTCACCTGCTCCCCTTCCCTGGACCTCCCCAGTGCCGCCCAGTGTAAAACAGTCTGCCCTTAGGGCAGAAGCCAAAGCAAAGGAAAAGAGCCACTTAGGAAAAGAAGCAGAAAAATACAATTCTCTCTCTCTCTGGTTTTTTTTTTTTTTTAGGGCAGAAGCCAAAGCAAAGGAAAAGAGCCACTTAGGAAAAGAAGCAGAAAAATACAATTCTCTCTCTCTCTGTTTTTTTTTTTTTTTTTTTTTTTTTTTATGTAGGGAATCACAAAAATGTGCTTAAATCGTATTATTTGATTTCAATACTAAACTGCCTTAGCTTTTAGCCCAGCTCGTGTTCCCGGTAACTGATGGTTATTAAAATTGAGGTTTGGGAATGTCATTTTGGCTTAGGTAAATCGAAGGAAGAAATTCCTGAACTGGGTTGGGGCGAGCTCGCCGCCCGGAGCGCACACAGAGGCCCTCCGTCCGCCTCTGCGGCACGGAAGGAGGGACAGGAGACCCCTCTCGCAGCTCGAACTCAGGCACCGTGAGCGTCCCCGGGTCCTCCCGGAAGGCCAGTGTGCGAACGGCGTTTATTCAGCTGCGGCCTCATCACTCTCTCAGCAATGAAGCCCTGTCACTCTTATTTGATGATTCTTTTTAAAAAGCTTGGGCTCTCCTCAGGACCCCGGATGACACAAGGAGGGCTGCATGCTTCCCTTTGCCGGTCGGGAGTGACTGCCCTCTGTGACATGCTCAGGCTCACTCTTGGAGCAATATCCGTTTCCCAGGCTGCGGGGCATGACTACTGGCCAGAGGGCTGCAGGCTTCAAAGGCCCGGATGAGCCCCCGTGGCAGGTCAGTCCCCGGAAGTGCCTCTGATGTGAACAGACACCTGGACAAACACAAAGGATGCAGCGTAATTCTTTATTCCTGCTACACATTCCCCTGAGCGAAATTTGCCTGAGCTACCTTTTCAGGCCTCCCAGCATAAAGAGGCTTTTGTGCGGTTGGGGGCTGGGGAAGAGAGTGCCTGTTGGTTTAGAAACTTCTCCCAGCTAGCTCTTGCGTCTTCAGATACTCAGCCCGCCAGTGCCTCTGGACTTTGCCGTGTCCAGCAAGGGTGGGCACCTCCGTGGTCCCCTAATCCCTTGCCCAGTCACAGATTACCGTACTTGTCATGGAAGATTTTCAGCCAAGCACCCATCTACTCATCTTTCACAGAACGTGTACGGATAGTTTTTTGGCACTGGGCTCAGGACTTGATCCCACAGGAACACAACAAACACTTGTCGAATGAATAAATGAGATACTGAATGAAACCCTAGATCAAAGCTACATCTTTAGGAGCGGAACCATTTGTCTTAGTTTGGAGTCCCCACAAAGCAGGCTGGAACACGGAGTTGAGTAAAAATAGTTCCTTTGGGAGGTGATCCCAGGAAACACCAATGAGAGTAATACTGTATGATATCACTTATATCTGGCATCTAAAAAATGCAACTATCTAGTGAATATAGCAAAAAAGAAACAGACTCACAGATATGGAGAACAAGCTAGTGGTTACCAGTGGGAGAGGGAAGAGGGGAAGGGCAATAAAGGGGTAGGGGATTAATAAGTATAAACTATTAGGTATAAAATAAGCTACAAGGATATACTGTACAACATGGGGAATATGGCCAATATTTTATAATAACTATAAATGAAGTATAACCTTTAAAAATTGGGACTCAATATATTGTACACCTGCAACATATAATACTGTACATCAACTATACTTCAATTAAAAAAAGAAAAAAGAGGATAAGGCAGTGGGGCAGGCAGGGGAAAGCAGCCAGTAGAGGACGCCTCATTTAGCAAATTACCACTGTAGGCAGTGGGCGCGTAGCCCTGCCGGGGAGCTGGAGGAGCTGGGGGTGGACACCCCCAGGAGTAACCCCACCTGAAGGGCGAAGGAGAGGGAACATGCAGGTATTATCCACCTGCTCCCATCAGGCATTGGCGAAGGACAGCTCCCAGGGCGTCATCAGTTCCAGCCGCTGAGAACTGATGGGCCGAAGAAAAGCTTGACCCAAAGGTGTGCACTGGCCGTGGAGAGTCAGACTGGTGGGCGCACAAATGGTAGAGGGCATTTGCAACGCCATTACATCCTCTGGTTTCCATTCCCTCCATTTCCTCTCTACAATTAGGCGTCAGGAGGACACTGAGGGTCACTGGCTCCTTCAGCCCTAGGAATCGAGGAAGTTCCAGAGACTGTAGCCTCGCAGAGCAAGTAGTCTCCACTGTCTGGTTACTGTGACATTAGCTGTGTGGCTAACCAGGATGTGCATCTCAGCAAACCACCCACTAATCCTGCAGCGCATTACGTTGCCTGTGATGCTCTTGGCTTTCATTGCCAGATCTCAGTATCAGGCTTAGGACTCATAGGGTTGAGCAAACAATGCTTGCATTTAAAACAGAAGGGGGTGGGGAGTTCGAAAACCAGTAGTCATGATCCAGAGGGGTTGAACATATTTAATGGTATCATCGCGTGATTTCTCCCCAGACTTGGCATAGTAGATCCATGACGGACCTTAGATATTCTCGTTTCGTTCAGTGAGCTCATTTTACAGATGTGGAGGCCGAGGAGCAGAGGAGTGAAATGATTTATCCAACGTCACGGAGCCGGTTCAAGGCAGGACAGCAGGCCTCCTCGTGCTCGTGCCTGAGCCCCTGGCCACGCTGCTCACACTACCCGCGCCCAGGGGCTCAGGAAAGTCACCCGCAGGAGCTATTGGCACAACTGGTTACAGAGCGCTGGACCGGCACAGGCTGGGAGTACAGGGTAAACAGGGTGGAGAGGGGAGGGGCGGGGCCCGAAAGGAGCGTAATTGGAGTCAGCAATCACCGAATACCTACCATGTGCCAAACGCCACGCTCTGGGGCTTAGAGATATCTCGTTACTCTTCACAAAATCTCTGGAAGGTGGATGTCATGGTGCAGTTAGAATCTATACAACTCAAACTTTATCCCTCCAAAGTCCTTTCTTGATTTTGTTTGAAATCACCAACCTCATCTTGTTCTGGAATTTCATTCCCACTCAGCAGGGAAAAAAAAAAAAAAAAAAGCCAACGAACTCATAACCTCAAGTTTTCAATTTACAGTAGCTGGGTTGCCTAGGGACTGACTCAGGAGGCCAATGGTTTTACTTTGTCAACAGCCCAAGACGAGTTACTTAGATTTCCCATGTACACGAAGAGACTCCTTTGCTGCCTCCAGCGCACCAAGGCCACCCTGGGCATCTCTAGCCGGCAACATCCACCTCCGTGGAAATTCCAGGTCTCTCCTCTGGTTACAACACTGGAGATCTCTTTAAGACATAAATATAGTTTTCAAGATAAGTATCATATTAAGGGATTATCATTTTATACACCCCTAAAAGAATGAATGGATCAGATCGTGGCAAGCAGAGAGATGGCTGTGCAAGAACCAGGACCCAGAGGAAGAGCCAGGGGTAGTGGATGGGGGGATAGGGTGAGAGAGAACAAGAGGAGGTGTGTGAAGGATGCTCAAGGCATGAGGGGCTTCCAAGGAGAGCAGGCGTGGCCTGGGCTGTATAGCCACCCAGATCGAGGGCCCTGGGAGCTTGGGAAGGGAAGCTATGATTAGGATGGAGTCCAGAGACCCATAGCAGAACCACTTCCTGTGCAGTGGCTACTGGGGAGGGTGATGCTTGGATGAGTAACACAAATATTGAGGCTGGCGCTGACCATCTTCAGGGCCAAGAGGTGGCCTTCTGGTCCTGTCTGCACTTACATGGGAGTTGTACCCCGTCTTTTGACCCCTGTCCAAAGCTTACTGTGCCGGGGGCAGACGGCACTGCCCGTCAGTGCCCAGGGGATGAGGGGTACATTTCAGACCCTGTGCAGCCCTCTCTGAGCTGTGATTTTCTTTGATTCTGTTGTTCTTGTTCCATCCGAGTGGGACTTCTGTTTCCATTCTGAAGGCCACTGTTAAGGTCTATTCACTCTCAGTGGCTCATTTAGTTCAGAGGGGGTTTGGGTTTTTAGAAGGTTTTCTCTTTTAAATTCTCTTTATTTTCTTTCCCCTTTTTAAAAAAAGGGTCATAAAGAGCTTTAAGATGCCACGCATGAAAAGCCCTGGATAAATGCAGCTTGTACTGGATTGTAAAATACTGTATTGTTCCAAGCTTAATTCCTCGTGTGAGACTGGAATTGGTAATTTTCTCGTCCCAAGGCAGAGGCTGGATCAACAGGCTGCAGGCTGGACGCGGGGCTGGGCGCCCCCGGGAGCCTCGAGGGGAAACCCGAGGTCTCTGTGAGAAATTCTCCTTTTGGTCCAGATTTAATTTTTCTGACTTTTGCATTAAGGTAAAATCACATTTTTATGAAGAAACATATCTCCGTTCTCTGAAGTGGCACTTTGGGGTCTGGAGCAACCATTGTCTAGGGTCACTCACACAGAGTTATAAATCACAGAAAGGACCTCCTCTCAACCCCCCTGCTCTGAAAACTCACCCTGTCTAGTATGTGACCTCTCTGGCTTATGTGGGATGTCCTCCCTCTCTGAGTTATGGGGACTGTGTTGGCCCTGAAGGTCCCTCTCTCTTCCTTTGACATCAGGTTAAGAGGCTGCCCAGTTTCAAGGCAGCAGGACCAAGTGCCCCTCAAGTCTGCCAGTCTCATCCCTGCTTCCTTGTCATTGCCTCGGTTGGTCTCTTGCCTGGAGTGATGCCCTTCCCATCTTCCTCTCTGGCTAGATCGTACCTCTCTGCTTTCAAGTCACCCTCCTTCATAAAACTCTCCCTACTTCTGACTCTATTACCCCCTGCTTCTCTGATCGCTATTGTAATCATGGTCATGAGCACACATTTTCACCCCTTTTAGGCTCAAGTTTGGTGAGGATGTTAGATTATAAATTCCTTGAAGGCCGTGTCTTTCCCATATTTTGTATCTGTCATATCTGCTATCATACCTGTCCAGCCTGAAGCAAAAACTTAATAAATTCCCATTGTTTGGTTTATTGATTGGTTGATTGTTAGTTGCCCAGACCCCACCTGTTTCAGACACTGAGACAGTGTTTTGTCCAAGTGACTCCAGACATCAGTAGAGGTGCCCCTCTGACTCTCATATGCTCACATCCTGACTGTTTCACCCCTACTTCTTCTCAGGAGCAAGATTCAGCCTCTGCTCCTGTTTCCAGAAAAATATGCTCTCATGCCTAATGCTTTGAGAGTCTCAGTAGACTTTTACTAAACATTTGGGGATGGTGGGAGGGCTACGTCAGCTGAGTGCAGCATCTCACCATCTCCTTCTACCCATTATACAGATTGACCACAGAGTCCTTGTGCATGAGTCTGTGTGCTAGCCACAGCTGGAGACCAAAAACATGTCCTGGGGACTCTACTATGGAAGATGTCTAGAAGGACAAGAAAAAATGAAAATTTATTGAGAAAATGAAAAGAAACATACAGATAACTTCTAAGTGGCACACAGAATTCCAACTACTCTACCTCCCATGAGAAGCAGCAAAAATTGCTCCCCTATCCCTTGCATGGCAGCTTTTAGAGCATTGTCTGTGACTTAAGGATGGCTTTAGGGTCACACCTTCCACCTTAACTGACTTATTAAAGTGTTCTTGTAAACAAATACCATGTTTTCTCCAAGAATAATTCCAGCAAATTCTCTTTATTCTCCTTATTCTCACAGCATCAGTCCCCAGAAGGGTTGAGCTTGCCATCTCTGGGCTCGATGATTAAAAATATTCATCAGAGAATGCAGCCACTAACTTGGGGTCAAAGAGATTCCAGATATTTCAAAACCTCCTGCCCTTAGCCTTAGCGCTGTGGGATACCAAGAATGAGATCTGGGCTCCAAAAACACTGCCCTAAGGGCCCCCTGAAGGTCTGGGCATGAAAAAATAAACAGAGCTCCCACCCTCCTCCCCATCAGGAGCTGTTCCTGTGGGTGTCCGTGCATGTCTCTGGCCAGGGGCTGCCACTCTGTAACAGCTCCCAGCATCTGCTTGACTGGATTCCTTTCCACACTCTCCTCCTGCCTCATAGAAATAGTAGTTTACAGTCATATAATTTCACAACAGCAGAGATTTCATGCTAAGAAAAAATAGAATTGGTGCTGGGTCATTGCTGTTGAAACGATAACATCATTTTACACTTGCTCTGAAAGAGCCCTCCTCTTAACTCTCGCTCCCAGGCTCCCCTCTCTTGTTCAGCCTTTTGTGTGGCTCCTTTGGTTTTTCTGCTCCTCAGATGTGCACACAGTTTAAATAACATTCCTTCCTGAATTTGTCCCTTCATTTCCCCAGCTTCTGTGCTTGGGGGCTCTCCAGCTCGCATCCTTTTTCTTTCTTGCTAATGTTCTCTCCTCTATCCTTTGTTGACATGCCAATTTATTCAACAATAGCCTTCCCCTTCCTCTCCTCACTGTTTTCCATTTCTCACACTCCTCCTAACTGACAAACGCTCCCCAAATTGTGTGAGTGTGTGTGTGTATGTGTTTGGGGTCTAGGAGAATACAATCTATTTTTGTCCCCATATCCCTGATGAGGTGGGGAGATGTGTATCTTCCTCTCCCCACATTCTCCTAACGGCCAGTGTGGCCAGTGTGGACACAGGGTCAATTTTATGCATAGGCTGAGAGCTGTGTAATTTGCAGGGTGTTGCGAAGGCTATTGCAGCAGTCACTGTTGGCAGCCTGCCCATCAGCCATTTCTCCCTCTCTCCTTCCTAACTGAACCCTGACTCTGGACATGTACCTCCTGCTCAGCCAGGTGCTCCAGGTGTGGTGGGCTCTATCTCCATTCCCCAGCTGTGAGTCATGCTTAGTCTAACTGATCTTGAGAGTTCCATTCTCCTTGTAAGTGACTGGTTTAGGCACTGGCATGTGAAACAAATCTATCCAGTGGGAATGAAGGAGAAATAAGCTGGGGGAGGGGAGGCATATGGGGAAGGTTATCCTTTATCTTTGAAAGATACACTGGAGAAATAAACGGCCTTCTTAATGCCCTTCTTAATGTTGTCTGGAGGCTGTGATATTGAGAGCTGCTGTAACCATCTTGAAGACGGGAGAGGACAAGCCCCAGGAAAAAACCATTCTGCTGAGAACAGCAGAAAAGAAATATGAAAATGAGTTGAGTCCTTGATGACATCCTTGAGCTGTTGACCCTGTCTCACTCTGGATTTATTGTTTTTGAGATAATAAATCTCCTCCCTTTTAAGCCATTTGTTTTAGCATTTTCTGTTTCTTCCAACTTAAAATATCTTTAGAGACATAGCTTTTCTGACCCCAAATAATTCCTCCATACATATCATCTCTCCCCTGCTTAGCTTATGAAACACAGATCATTAATAGCTCCTAATTTCATATCACTTTTCATGTGCCAGGCACTGTTCTTAAATGCTTTAAATAAAGTAACTCATTAAACTCTTATAAAACCCTATAAGTACTCTTATTATCCTCATTACACAGATGAAGACACTGAGGCATGGAAAGGTTGAGAAAATTGCCAAAGATCCCACAGCTAGTAAGATCCATACTCTTAACAATGACTCCATCAACTTCCAGGAGTTGAATGAACTGGAAGTTCTGGACCCTGGTTGCTCTCCCTTGAGTGAAGGGTACTCAAGGTGAGGAAGCCCATGCCAGGTGCTTTGGGGCCAGGATTGGTGGCTACCTCCTCTTTCTGCAGCTGAAGGTGCCAGGGCCAGCCTGTAAGGTATGTGAGCAATGTGCCCCCAGGTCACGATTCTCATGAATTCTTTATTGCTGGCAGGACTGCACCAGGATGAGTTGACCTGGACATTGAACAGCTTAAAGCCTAGCCAAGGGCCAGAGCTGGGGAACCTTCCCAGTTTCCCCTGGGCCTCAAGCTCAGATTCTCTTAACTTCCCTCTATAACTTAGGGACCCTAGCTCTTTACCCCACTCAGGGGGCCCCATTTACAGGACATGGAAATTTGTTGCTAAAGGGTTTTTTTTTATAACCTCCTGGTTCTACCTCCTCCTGTCCCCTCTGTGTCACTCAGAATCCAGTCAGGACGCCACACAAATTTTTTTTAATGGAGGTGATTTAATAAATAATTGTTAACTAGGCTTGAGGAATTGAAAAGGCAAAAAGACAAGACTAAGGTATCACAGAGCAGCAACTTCAGGACGCAGCTACCATCCTTATAGCCGTGGAGCAAAGGAAGAGGTTGGAATTTCTGGAACTTAGGAACTTAGAGGAGGGAACTTCTGCGGAGAGAGCGATGCTCTTTTGGTGCTGGTGGACTAAGGAAGTGATGCTAGGGTGCTGCTGACAGGTCCATGAAACCCACAGAAACCCAACAAGAAGCAAACAGGGAGGAGCAGTCCCTTTGTCTCCTCCAGCATTGCAGTATTCCTCCGATGCTCCCTGTGGTACAGTCCAACACGAGCCAGAGGACAAAACAGCATGCAGAGTGTAGAAGGGAAGCTTTGACTCTGAAAGACAATAGCTAATTCATTCTCTCTCTCTCTCTCTCTCTCTCTCTCTCTCTCTCTTCCCCACTGCCCACAAGTATGGGACAACTCAAGGGATTGCAAAAATGACATTTATCAATGGGATTTCAATACAATAAGAAAGCTCTATTTCAATTCTATCCCATTTCCACTGGAGAGACAAGATACCAGTGAGGGGGCTGCCAAGTGAAAAAAATATGCTCCGGAAAAGTCAATGCAGGAGGCTTAAAAGACACATGGTAGAAGAAGCTGGTAGATGGTTTGCTGTAAGAAAACTTACCGTGTACTGAGTGGGATTGCCGTTAGACCTCTTCTGAATTTTGGATAAATAAAAGAAGGAATTAGATAATTAAGAGTTTTGATGCCTATTAGCATCATGGTCTGTATACTGTCCTTCAAAAGATCTCTTCTCTCTGACAAAAAAAATGTTGTCCTCACCTCTTGAGAAGCTGGGGAGACTCCATCTCTACTTCTGGGGAGAGAGGTGATGCATTCCTGGGTGAATGAACATGAATTAAGGACTTCCTATATGTCAGACTCTTTTAAGTACTTTTACTACTGACTATCAATGTTAAATTACATTACTTCTATATGGCCCCATATCCATGTCTATAAAATGAAGATAATGCTGCCTATCTCATAGAGTTAGGAGGATTGGGAAGATACTGTAAAGCTCATAGCCTAGTGTTTCTCATACACTGTCTCTTATTCTTTGCTGATTTACTTTGCTCTTCTACATAAATTTTAGAATCAGCTTATCCATAGCTACAAAATATTTTGCTAGTTTAATCTTCAAAAATCAATTAATCTTCCAACATCTTTTCACGACAACAGCAACAAAAAAAACCAACTCAACAAAATAGGAAAGAAGGGAACTTCTTCAACCTGATAGAGGGTATTTATGAAAAACCCACAGCCAATATCATACTTAATGGTGAAAGAAAGTGCTTTTCTCTAAAGTCAGGAACAAGACAAGGATATCTGCTCTTCATACTTTTATTCAATATTGTACTAGATGACCTAGCCAGGGCAATTAGGCAAGAAAATGAAATAAAATGTAATCAGATTGGAAAGGAAGAAGGAAAATGACTTTTATTCTCAGATGACATGATCTTGCATATAGGAAATTCTCAGGAATCTATAGAAAACTCTATTCAAACTAACGAAAAATTTCAGCAAGGTTTCAGGATTAAGATCAATACACAATATCAATTGTATTTGTATACTATTTTCAATACAATAGCATCAAAAATACTTAGGAATACATTTAATAAAAATGTAGGATTTGTACACTGAAAACTACAAAACATTTCTGAAAGAAATTAAAGAAGATCTAAATAAATGAAAATATATCCCAAGTTCATGGGTTGGAAGACTTAATATTGTAAAAATTACAATATTCCCCAAATTCATCTACAGATTCAACACAATGCCTATTAAAATCCCAGCTGACTTTTTTATAGAAATTGACAAACAGATCCTAAAATTCATATGGAAATGCAAGGAATCCAGAATAGCCAAAACAACTTTGGGAAAGAGCAAGTGTGGAGAGCTCTCATTATGTGATATCAATACTATAAACCTACAGTTATCAAGACAATGTGGTAAAGACAGACACATATTTCAATGGAATAAACTACAGAAATCAACCCAAAATAGTGAACTAATTTGTAACAGAAGGGGAAGGGCAATTTAGGAGCAAAAGGAAAGCCTTTTCAACAAATGGTGCTGAGACATTTAGACACCCGTAGACAAACAAACAACGACAACGACAACAAAAACCACAGCTTAAAATGTCGTATAATAACGCATATATGTGGAATCTAAAAAAATTGTATAGATGATCTTATATGTAAAGCAGAAATAGAGGCCCAGATGTAGAGAACAAAAACCACAGCTTAGATCTATAATTTATATCTAATGCAAAAATTAACTCAAAATAGAGCATGTGCCTACATGTAAAATGAAAACTAGAATACTTCTACAAGAAAACATAGGAGGAAATCTTTGGACTTTGGGTTGGGTAAAAACTTCACAGATATGATAGAGAGAATGATCTATATTGATGAATTGAACTTTATCAAAATTAAGAACTTCTGCTCTTTGAAATAAGAGAATGAAGAGACAAGCCACAGCCTGGGAGAAAATATTTGCAAATCACATATCTGATAATGGACTTGCATCCAGAATGTATAAAAAACCCTCAAAACTCGATCATAAGGAAACGAACAACCCAATTAACAATGGCCAAAACCTTTCCACAGACATGTCACCAAAGAAGATATACAAATGCCAAATAAGCACATAAAAAATGCTCTTTAATCATTAGGGAAATGCAAATTAAAACCACATTGAGATAGCACTGCATATCTATTAGGCTATCTATAATTTAAAACACTGACCATAGCAAGATCTGATGAGAATTTAGAGCAACTGAAACTCTCATACACTGATGGTGGAACAGTAAAATGGTACAACCACTTTGGAAAACAAATCTGGAATTTTGTTAAGCATACAGCCACCATATGATGCAGCCATTCAATTCCTAGGTATATTCCCAAGAGACATAAAACATATGTCTATATAAAGATTTATAATGAATTAATAGTTTAATTTATAACAGCCCAAAATAGGAAACAACCTCGTGGTATAATTTAAAAAATATATGTATTTGGTCTTTGTCCCTGGTACCTGACACAGAGCTCCTAAAATCCTTGGAATTTCCTCAGTGATAGGAGTATCTTTTTTTATTCATAACAAGTATCTTTAGACTCTACTTCACTTTATGCTAATGAAGTATCTCCTGGAGGAGCCCCTGGATGGCTTCACGATGAGGGCTGGTCACCAGAAAGTCCAAGCACAAGATTAGAGGGTTAGAACTTTCAGCCCCGCTCCTGGAGAAGGGGGGAATAGGGATTGAGTTCAATTGCCAATGGCCAATGATTTAATCAATCATGTGTACCTAATGAAACCTCCATTAAAACCCCTAAACAATGGGATTTGGAGAGCTTCTTGGTTGGTGAACACATGGATGTTCTGGGAGGGTGGCACTCCTAGAGATGGCATGGAAGTTCTACACCCCTCTCCCCCCATTCCATGCCCTGTGCGTCTCTACCATTTGACTTTCTGAGTTGTATCTTTTATAATAAACTGGTAATCATAAGCAAACTGCTTTCCTGTGTTCTGTGAGTCATTCTAGTAAATTAAGGACACTGAGGAAGGGGTTGTGGGAAGCTCTAAATTTGTAGTCAGCCAGGCTGAAGTGTGGGTTTCCTTGGGACCCCACTTGTGACCAGTGTCTGAGATGGGCATGGTCTTGTGGGATTGAGCCTTAGCCTGTTGGGTCTGTGCAAACTCTGGGTAGTTAGTGTCAGAATTGCATTGAATTGTTGGACACCTGGTTGATATTGGAGAACTGGGGAACTTGTTATTGGTGTTGGAAAAAGACATCACAACCCCCCAAATCCATCAATAGATGAATAAACAAATTGTTGTATAGGCATCCAACAGAATAATACTAAGCAATAAAAACAAACAATTAGTATAGACTACTGTTAGCACAAGCTAATGTGTATGAATCTCAAAGTAATTACACAGATTTAAAAAGCCAAACAAGAAGAAATACATACTATATGAACCCATTTATATAAAAGTATAGAAAATGCAATCTAATCTATAGTGGCAGAAAGCAGATTGGTGTTTGCTTGGGAGTGGGGGGCAGAGGAAGGGATTATTAAGGGGCAAGCTGTCTTTTTTGGGGGGGCGGTAGGTGATGGATATGTTCATTATATTGTGTTTGGTGATGGTTTCACAGCTATATGCATGTGTCAAATTTACCAAGTTATGCCTTTTAAATGTTGCAGTTTATTGTATGTCAATTGCATCTTATTAATTGTATTGTATCTTAATAAATCTGTTAAAACTTTTTAGATGACTGGAATAAATGTATTGAAATGGTTATCTCTGGGTGGTAGACTTTGGGAGTTTTGTTTTTCTTTATTCTTTATACTTTTATCTACTTTTAAAGTTTCCTCCAGCAAGCCTATATGGTAGAAAATGAAAGTCTACAGTAAAAAGAAAAAAAGCAAATGATATGAAAATATTATACAAGGCTAAGACAACATGATTAATTTTCCAGGAACATTGTGAGCTAAGTAGTCCTTTGTGGGCTCATCTGGGAACCCAATCACCATTTATAAGGAGGCTGCTGTGAAAAAATGTGCTCTCTGTTCCAGTGTTTTTAAATTGAACTTTGTGAACAGCTGTATTTTCTTTTTAACTCTCTTAGCAGCAGAATCCTTTGTTTCAGGTTTTGTCTACCAGAGTTTCTTTTATTTTCTTGTGGGTGTTTTTTCACAGTAGTATAAAATGGTTCCTTAAAAATTAAAGGAATTTAATTAAATTTAACGGTTCCTTAAATTAAATTTAATTTTTAAAAAAATTAAAAAAATATTTTGTGTGGGAAATGTAGTTGAGGACTGATGCCAGAGAAGTTTTCTGCTTGGTCCACCAGGAACAGGTTTCAGTGTGGTTACGGTCAGAAACAAGACTATAAACATTGCACCTTGTTACTGTAAATGCCTGTCTCCTGCTTCATGTGGCCCTGGTGACAGAACTACTTGGTGAATTGCTTTTTCTCCCCATACACAGTCTCCCTCAATTCCTAAACCCCCCGAAAGGTAAGCCTCAAGTTAGGCTCCCATTACAGGAGAGCATTTTTTTAAAAAATTTTATTGGATTATAGTTGATGCACAATGCTGTGTTAGTTTCAGGTGTACAGCAAAGTGGTTCAGTTATACATATACATATATTCATTCTTTTTCAGATTCTTTTCTCATATAGGTTATCACAGAATATTGAGTAGAGTTCCCTGTGCTATACAGTAGGTCCTTGTTGGTTATTTATCTTATACATAGTAATGTGTGTATGTTAATCTCAAGCTCCTGAGCCATCCCTCCCCCTACGCTTCCCCTTTGGTACCATAAGTTTGTTTTCGATATCTGTAAGTTGCAGGAGAGCTTCTGTCCCATCAGTAGTCTCTATCGAGTCTGTCCTACTGTTCTCATCAGACCTGAAGGAAGACCTGCTTTCCAGCTAAATTCTCACCCTGGGATCTTTTTTCAGGCAAAGCAAAGAGCAGGCAGAAAATTTCTAAATTGGTTGGCCTCATGCTGATTCTTAGAGGAGGGAGAAAACCATCAAATCCAACTGAATTTAGACTTGCTGGAGCCTAAACAAAATCCTTCGGTCCCTTTGGAGTAGAAAACTTAGGGAACACTAAGAAAGCTTCGTATAGACATTACAGTGGCTTTTCAGAATCACAAAGGTAAAACTAAATTTCCCACTATTTATTGCCTTGGAAACCTCACACACTCTCAAAGACACAACCTGATCACACCTTCGTCTAATGAAAAAAGCTCAACCCAGATAATCTTAAATTTTTTCCTTGACTCCCCAAAATAGGCTTCCTATAGCACTCATAAGGTTATGTTGAAATGTCTTGCTTATTTCAAAGGGAAAACTTATCTTTTTCTGCAATGAATCTGCCCTAGCATCTAGCAGAGTTCCTGACACATAGTAGACACTCAAAAAATTTATGTATGACTCATGCATACTTTTTTATTGACAAATTCCTTATGACTAATAAAGTTTAAATAAATGCATTTTTTGAAAGGAATTGATGGAACAGTGTAGGAATAACCCAGGAGGTTTCTCATTATTTAATTTCACTCTTGTTGCTGTTACTGTTGCATGTGTCCAAAGAGAAGTAAAGTACTTCGGTTGCATTAGGTTATGCAGTTTCATCATTCTGTTACCCTGTCTCCCAAGACAGCTGACTCTCCAAGAAGTCTCTTGTTGGAAAATAATTTCTAAGTCATTGTACTCATTCAAGAAGGTCAAAGTTGGTGTCACTCAGCATTTTAGTTGCAAGAAACAGAAACCAACTCTAGCTAATTTAAGTAGAAAAGGAACTTATTAAAGCATATTGGTAGCTCACAGAATCTTGGGTCAGGGCAAAGAATCAGCCAAGTGTAACGCTCAAAATGCCACAGTGAGCCTGTCCCAGGAAGACATCACTCTCCCTGGTACTGGGTCCAGATGCTGCAGACTACACAGCCAGCATCTCCCGTGTAGACCCTGGCAACTGCCTCTGAAACAGTTGCCACCGCCCCCTCCAGAGACAGAGTGGCCACCCCCCACCAGAATGGGTTGTGAGTGGTCTTGGTCCTTTGTGTCACCAGTTTCTAATTTTAAATCTAGGGCAGAAACCAAACTGAGGTCTGGGCCCTAGCTGCGAAGGTGTTGGGGCAATGATTACCAGGCATGTTTACTCTGGCAGTGAAAGGTCTCTGTCTCTGTCTCAAAGCCGAGGCCATGGACATCCCCTACAAGGCTGTTTTATCAATACTCTTTCAAGGAATAAGAGGTTGGAAAATATCTTTAATATACAGCTACTGAGGACTATCAAATACTGTCTTTGTGACAATGACATAAGAGAAAATCAGTGAAACTTAGAATGTGTATAAAGGCAAGCATCAGACAGCCATGTATAGAAATCAGTGGATGGTAGTACACCTGAAACTAACATAATATTGTACAACTACATTTTCATAAAAAACAAACGAAAAGCAATCAGTGGATGGACATTAGGGAGTCTGTGAATGCTCGGCAATTTTATGCAAAATTAAGTGTATTTCAAAGGCATGCATTGTGCAAAAACTTAAGAACCTAGATCCAGATTATAGTCGAAACCCATCACTTTGTATGCTAGACCAGTAAACGGAGGTGCAGAGAGTGGCTTATCCAAGGATGCACAGTCCTAGCAGAATAAGGACTGGAACTTGTGCCTTAAAAATCTGTCTGAGAAACATCCTTTAAGTACAAAGCATAGCTTAAGGTCATAGACACATCTGTCTTAGAACAACCATGTCAATTTGTGCCAAAGCTACTACGTTTTATGTAAACAGAGAAACCTGTTCCCAGGTTTCAATTTCAGCTTTGCTTTTCATTAGGGTGTCTTATACTGATGTAGATCTTACTTGCTTTCCTTGCATCCCCTACCAGTGACCTAGTCACATCACCTGCAAGAAACTGGGAGGTGAATGAAGGCAGGGGTCAGAAGCCCCAGGTCAGGCCACCTCAGCAGCTCTAGCTACAGGTGGGCTCCTAAAGGGCTCTTCCTAGTTGAACCTGTGTACACAGCCGCAGAGTTCTTATTCCTGAGCTTTGCTGCCTCTGTTGAAACCGTCCCACCCTTCACAGCAAATGGGCCACCAATGAGACTGCTCATTGCACTGTCCAGCCATTTGCCCAATAGTCCAGGTTGAGAGCTCCAGTGTTGACAAGGGTCAAACAAGCAACATGAGTGAAGCTGTCCAAAGTCAGACAGTAGGAAGTGGTAGGAACTGTAGTAAACTCACAGCAACTGGAGAAAAATAAAGTTAGATTCTTACCTCATTTTTTACACCTAAATAAGTTGGGGGAATAGCCTCTTAATTATATATATTGATATAGAAATAAAGCTGTGTTACATTGTTTTTAACCCAGCTACGCTAAAAGGATTGCCTGCCATACTTCGCGCAACGCAACAGAAGGGCAGGGGAAAATGTTCAGTGCTTTGGAACAGAGGAAACACATTTCAAAGCACTAAGGGGCTGACTTGATCGATTTATGGATCGAGCAGGACCATAATTAAGGCATGGTGTCATGATTTTATCAGGATTTTTTTTTCTTAGTTAGTGAACACGACGGTGTATCTTGCAGTTGATGGTGTCTTAAAAAGACAGCATATGTATTTGCTTGTGTGTGTGTACCCTCTCTCTGGAAGGACACACAAGAACCTGTAGCAGTGGTCGTCTCTGGGGGAGTAGCCCTGGGCGGCTGGGGGAACAGTATGTTTAAACCCTTTTGTATCCTTTGGATTTTTAAATCTGATACAAGTATTATCTATTCATAACCTAATACAAATAATAATTTAACGTAAGAAGATGGTAGCTCTTTATGTGCTAATGTGAAATGAAACTCAAGATATAGTATTAAATTTAAAAAGGTAAAATAAGTAAATACATAAAGCAGGCAGCACTTCTTAGCTCCACTCCGTTTTGTTGTGCAGGAATGCAGACCCAGTGTTCCCACATCTTCTAATTTTTCAAGAGAAGCTTGAAATCTCGATTTCGTGTAAAATTTCCTGATTTTTAAGGTTGACAAGCAATTCAAAGTCTCTCAAACATGATTAGGATGATAAAACCCATCAGTGAGTGGGCTGGGGTGCATGAACTGTCACTTGGGGACCTCTGTGTTGTTCCTGATGGTGGCCCTGCCACATGTAATTCTGCCAATTGTGCTGGGGCACCTGCTGTGGAGTGAGTGCCCTTCTCAGTGAGCCTGCCACAGAGCTCCGTGCTCCAGGTGGAAGGGGCACAGAGGTGCTATCCGCTCACCTAGGACTGCACCAAAGTCACCAGGTTTGCCTACAGAGGGCACCTTTTCTTAATCCGAGCCAAGGTGGCCTTTAGGTTAGTGATGGCCCAGCCTGATGGAGAAGAGATCAGTGACTAGTTTTTTTTAGATGAAACTCAAACCCAGATCTGTTTTTTTTTTTTGTTTTTTTTTCTGCCATAAAACAGATGACTTCTTGCCTTCTTGGCTCATGAACTGTGTGAGGTGAAGGATTTACTAGCTCAGAGGGCCAAGTGGAATCCACCCACATGGCCGTGCAGGACTCTGAAGTCTTGTAACCGTCTTGGTTCTTTTGGGGCTCACCAAGACAGACATGGCAGGTTGACCCAGACAGACACGGCAGATTGTCAAGGAGTCAGTTCTTTTTGCTTTGTTTGGTAAAAAAAAAATCATCTGCCAAAGCTTTTGTGTTTATTCCTTCTTCTCTGTAGATGAACACACAGCCCTTGGCCGTCAGCGATACCTGCTCACCTACACACAAAACAATACATTACGTCGAAGCCAAAGGAAAACAATTTAAATCAGTAGGAGTGTTTGTTGTCCTGAGAATGAACTGAGATAATGCATTCGAAGTGTTTAACAGTGTCCAGCGCTGTGAACTCCCTGTAAATCATCACTTATTTTTTAAAATTAACTGAGGTGTAGGATGAACATATAAAGTCTTAAAAGCCTTCACACCTTATCAAGTTAGAAGTGAAACATCTTTTGCAGTAGGTTCTCAAAGCCCTAGGCAGCCACCCTAAACTCCCTCAAAACACTGGCCATTGTAAGTTATGAATTCACTTAAATTTGCAGGCTTCCATCTAAACAGCCCCTGTCAGCACTGGAAAGCAGGACAGGAGGTCAAGGGAAAATGAGGGACAAAAAGTCATTTCTGCTCGTTGGCTTTTTTCGTCTGCATTAAAAAATGTCAACTCTAAGTATTGCCCAGATTGCTAAGAAACTGGCTGTTGTGTAAGCTGGGACACCGACTCTGATTTGTAACAAAGCAGTCCACAGATTTTCCCATACTGCCTGTCCCTGGACCCACAGCATCGACAGACCTAAATCCAATCTGCAGTAAAGCTAATGGTTTCAAGTCTAGGTCTGTTTCTTCTTATGAAAATAGTGATGATTAAAACAATGATGATGATGATAGTACCTACTTCATAGGGTGGTTTTAAGAATTAAGTGAGGCAACATCTCTAAAGTGTTTGGCACGGAGCCTGGCACGCAGAGGTGTTCAGTTAGACTAGCGGTGATTAGGCACCGGAAGAAGGGCTATGAAACTTCCCTCATTCATCACAGCTTATCAAGTGCCTTCTGTCTCTCTGTGCTGGGCTCTGGGCTGGAGGCACGCTCACAGACAGGGAGGTTGGGTCCTCGCGCAGTTCACAGCCTCAGAGAACAAGAATTCAGGATAGGATGAGAGACAGAGGACACAGTTGCAGCACGATGAGCAGGCATCCAGAAGCAGGGGAGTGTGTCTGGCCTGTGGGGACTTTGTGTTTTGCACAGCCTACTTCCATCTTGTTGTTGCCTGTACTGTAGTTTGAACTTTGTCTTCCACATGGAGCCAAGCGGGTCAGTTTCTGGGTAATTTTGACAAAGCCATGACTCACAGAATAAAAGAAATCCTAAGCTCACCTAATTTATTCCTTGTGCCAGTCTTCAAGGCCATGCTCAAATAATCCAAGATCTCCATGTCTTCCTTTTTCTATGCAGGACCTTTAGCGGAAGAGACTTACCAGTCTCTCTGGAAAGACCCCTGTTTAAGGGTCTTCCAATCAAGGCTGCTTTCCCATATATGCCTTTATTTTCTTGCAGTAAATCAAGCAAATTTTCTCTTAATGAAGGGAGCCAGGCTGAATTTCTGGACCACGGGTAGCTCATTGCCCTTTCCTCTCCTGCTGATATCCGTCCTCAAGAGTAACTCTTGGCCATATTCTGGTTTCTCATTGAAGGAGGCATTGGAACGCCATTCTGCTACATTCCTCGGGGAGGATATCCAGCAAAAGGCTTTCCCAAAAATTTACGTATAAAGCTTAATTAAACTGGAAACACTCTAACATTGTTCAAGAAGTTTTAGTAACTTTCCATGATCTGGATTCAAATATGGAGTATGACTTTCTTGCTTTTTACAATGGTTTCTATGGCATAATTAGGGCAACAGCCACAGGGGTCAAGGACCACAGGGTTAAGGAAGCCCCCCACTCATCTGTCTCTACCTCAGCTGGGGAGCTCATTTCATTTCAGCCAACATAAATTGGGTATCTCCTGTGTTCCCAATGCTGGTGACTACTTGAAAGATCATAGAGTTCTGTAGGTCAGCAGACACCACTGAGCACACCTAAACCTTTAAAATCCATGGGCATGTTCATTTGCTAAACATAAATTATTCAGTTCAGACTTAAATTAGCTTCGAAATGGAAAAGACCTTCAGAATTCTTTAGTACTCAGTGATGGATCACTTCTCCAGAATTCCTAATACATGACTATTCCACTTGAGCATCCATACCTCTTGGGAGGGGGAAATCTCTCCTTCCAATGGACATTGTTCCACCTGCCACCCAGAGTTGTTTTTTTTTTAATAAGAGTGAAACAAAGTATTACAAATAAGGAAGCTAGCACACAGAATGTCCTCAACTAAATAATTCTTTTTCTGCAAGGTTGGAAAGTTCTTCCCTTAACTGATCTTAATACAACCTCTTAATACAACCAATATGAGTCTCTTCTACTCATATTGGTTCTCCTTTCAGCTTCTGAGTCAACATGAGACAAGTTTCCTCCTCCACAGCCCGTGTAGCATTTGGAGCAAGCTGCCTTCAGTCTCACCATCTCTAGACTCGTGCTCATCAAGGCCACTACCTCAGAGCAGCCCACCTGACGAGTTCAGCTTAGTACAGCCTTCTTTTCAGCTACTCCAGCAATCACCTGCTTTGTTTTCTTCAAGCACTTTTCACAGTCTGAAGTTGTTTTGCTCATGTATTTGCTCATTCCTTTATCATTGGCCATAACATAAGCTCTTTGAGGGCAGGAATCTTGTCTGTCTTATTCATTACTGAATCTTTTGTACCTAGAACTGTGACTAGCAAGCCCTCAACAAATATGTGTTGGTTATTAGTTAAATGAGTCAGTGAACAAACCTGAAACCAGTCTTTCACCCACTCAGTTTCTTTGGCTCAGGTAACGAAGTAGCTCTGTCCTACAGACAGCAGTGAAGAATGAAGAAGCTAAATTAGAGCAAGGAGCAGCTACTAGCCACTTCCTTCTCCTACTCCTTTGAATACAGTGTGATAGTGCGAGAAGAGAAAAAAATGCTGCCAGGACCAGGATTCTTATGTGATACTTGCTGACATCTTGCCGTGTGGCCTTGAAAAAGGCTCTCAACTTTTTGGAGCTTCAGTTTCTCATATAGAAAAGCCAGAAGGCAGATAATTTGATCCTGAAGGTGCCTTGGGGCTCAGACATTCTCTCAGTGGAAATATAAATGCCAAAAAAGAAGCCCCACGTGGTTCAAATGCACTTAAGATCGATCATCCTCCATTAGCAAAGGGTCAGTGGTACCCAAACTTCTATGTGCATCTGAATCATCTAGGAGGTATCTGATTAAATCAACTCTATTGAGGTGCAATTTATATGCAAGTAAGTGCACACAATCTGAGGTGTACACTTAGATGAGTTTTGACAAATGTATACCCCTGTGTAACTACCAGTCCAATAAAAATATAGAACATTACCATCATACTGGAAAGTTCCCTCATGCCCCATTGCAGTCAATCCACCGTTTAACCCTCTGCCCTATGCAATCACCAATCTCATTTCTATCACCACAGATTAGTTGTGTTTATTCTAGAACTTCATATATATAATATATAATCACATATATAATATATATATATTATCACAATGATACAGTGTTTACTCTTTTGTGTTCGGCTTCTTTTGCTTAGAATATTGTTGTTGAGATTTCATCCATGTTGTTTCTTATGTCAGTGGTTTGTTTTATTTATGTAGCTGAGTAATTGTCCACTCTAGAAAGCTTCTTAAATGTAAACTTCTGGACTCCACTGATATTCTTGACATTAAGATCTCTGAAGTTGAAGTCCAGAAATCTCTGTGTTTAACATGCCCTAGAAGGAATCCTTATGCAGAAGCTGGGTTTAGAAACCTTTTAATTAGGAGATTTTCCCCTTCAAGTTCAAATAGTTTCCACAATGCAACCGTTCGTTGGCTGAGAGTAAATTGGTCACAGGTTCTGTGCATGTCTGAGAACTCTCCTTCCTGTTGGACTGTCTCAGCCAGATCTGTGGCCTTCCACAGCTCATGAAGTTCCTGGTGCCTGTAACAAATCGCAGAGGGTAGCTCTGCAAATATTCTTTCAGCTCTAAGGCATCTGTAAATTGAGTTATGAGTCTCAGTGTCCACAGGTAAGTCTATAATCTTAATGTATAAACGCTCACCCCTGTCACAGAGAAGCAGAGGTATTGTGAGCAGCCTTTCATTTCAGCCCAGCTGCTGGAATTACTCATGACAGTTTTATGAGTCGTTTTACTTTCTGGTAAAGTTTTCCCCTTTTTTTTTTTTTTTTTCCCTTAACAATGAGGGACGCATTCTTTGACCATAGCACACAAATGCCACCTTCAGGAAGGAAATGTAACATTCTTGTTAGGCCACAGGGACCCAGTTTCCTTTCCTGTATGAGAACTTGCAAAAAAGTCTTAAGATCAATATACAGTTTATGTTTTTATAAAACTTCATTCCAGATCTTAAAGAGATAGACTTTATTTTTCAGGGCAGCTTTAGGTTCATGGAAAAGTTAAGCAGGAGGTACAGCGATTTCCCGTCTATTCTCTCCTGTATAGGTACAACATGCCACACCAGACAGAGGAGCACATTTGTTGTAATAGATGAGCCTACCTCATTATCTCCCACACTCCAAAGTTTAGATTAGGTTTCAAATGAAGAAGGGCATGTATTCACCATTGTAGTATCATATATCATACAGAGTAGTTTCACTGCCCCTAGAAATCCTCTGTGCTCTGCCTATTTATCCTTTTCTCCCCTTGAACCCTTGCCAAACACTGATGCTCTGACAATTTCTATAGTTTACAGAAAGTCATATGTTTGAATTATACAGTACATAGTGTTTTAAGATTGGCTTCTTTTACTTAGTAATATGAATTTAAGGTTCCTTCATATCTTTTCATGGCTTGATAGCCCACTTCTTTTTAGTGCTGAATATTCCATTGTCTGGATGTACCACAGTTTATATATCCTTTCATCTACTGAAGGGCATCTTTGTTGCTTCCAAGTTTTGGCTATTATAAATAAAGCTGCTATAAACATCAGTGTGTAGGTTTCCTGTGTGAACATAAGTTTTCAACTCCTTTGGATAATGATACCAGGGAGCATGATTGCTGGATCATATGGTAAGAGTATGTTTAGTTTTGGAAGAAACCGTCAAACTGTCTTTTTTTTTTTTTTTTTTCTTTTTGGTAACAGCTTTATTGAGATATAGTTCACACAATATTCAATTCACCCATTTAAAGTATACAATTCAATAGTTTTTAGTAAATTCACCAAGCTATATAATCATCACCACAATCAATTTTAGAACACTTTCACCACCCCCTAAAGAAACGCTGTACCTCTTAGCCATCAAGTCCTAACTAATCTCCTTTTTGTCTTAGTAGATTTTCACATTCTGTATATTTCATGTAAATGGAATCCTATAATACGCAATCTTTTGTAACTGATTTCTTTCACTTAGCTTAATGTTTTCAAGGTTCATCCATGTTTATTCCATTGCTTTTCGTGGCCAAATGGTGGAACCAATGCAAATGTCTATAAATTGATAAATGGGTAATTTGTAATATATCCATACAATATGATGTATCCATTAAATGGAATATTATTTGGCTACAAAAAGCAATGGAATATTGATACAAACTGTCTTTTTTTTTTTTTTTGGCGGTACGCGGGCCTCTCACTGTTGCGGCCTCTCCCGTTGCGGACCACAGGCTCAGCGGCCATGGCTCATGGGCCCAGCCGCTCCAAGGTATGTGGGATCTTCCCAGTTTTTTTTTTGGCGGTACGCGGGCCTCTCACTGTTGCGGCCTCTCCCGTTGCGGACCACAGGCTCAGCGGCCATGGCTCATGGGCCCAGCCGCTCCATGGTATGTGGGATCTTCCCAGACCAGGGCACGAACCCGTGTCCCCTGCATCGGCAGGTGGACTCTCAACCACTGCGCCACCAGGGAAGCCCCAAACTGTCTTTTAAAGTAGCTGTACCATTTTGCCTTCTCACCAGAATGAAATGAGCGTTCCTCTTGCTCCACATTCTCACCAGCATTTGGTGTTTCCATTGTTTTGGAGTTTGGCCATTCTAATGGGTATGTAGTGGTATCACATTGTTATTTTAATTTGCAACACCCTAATGACATATAATGTACAGAGTCTTTTCATATGCTTATTTGCCATCTATACACCTTCTTCGGTGAGGTGTCTATTGAGGTCTTTTGTCCATTTTTAAAACTGGGTTGTTTATTTTCCTTTTATTGAGCTCTTAGACTTTGTTGCATATTTTGAGTGATAGTCCTTTATCAGATAAGTCTTTTGCAAATATTTTCTTCCAGTCTGTGGCTTGTCTTTTCATCCTCTTCATGGTGTCTTTTGCAGATTGGAAGTTTTTAATTTTAATGAAGCCCAGCTTATCAATTATTCTTTCACAGATCAAACTTTTGGCATCGTATCTAAAAAGTCATTGCCATACCCAAGGTCATCTAGGTTTTCTCCTACATTATCTTCTGGGAGTTTTATAGTTTTGCATTTTACATTTAGATCTATGATCTATTTTGAGTTAATTTTTGTGAAGAGTGTAAGGTCTTTGTCCAGATCCTTTATTTTTGCATATGTGTACACTTGTTCCAACACCATTTGTTGCCAAGACTATCTTTTCTCTATTGTATTGTCTTTGCTCCTTTATCAAAGATCAGCTGACTATATTTATGTGGGTCTATTTCTGGACTGTCTATTCTGTTCCACTGATCTGTTTGTCTGTTCTTTTGTCTATATTAACACACTGTCTTGATTACTATAGTTTTATAGTAAATGTTGAAATTGGATAGTGTCAATCCTCTGACTTTGTTCTTCTACAATATTCTGGGTCTTCTGCCTCTCCATATAACCTTTAGAATCAGTTTGCCAATATCTGCAGATAACTTGCTGGGATATTGATCAGAATTGCATAGAATCTATAGCTCCCATTGGGAAGAGCTGAAATCTTGACAATATTGAGACTTCCTATCTATGAACATGTTAATAGCCCTCAGTTTATTTAGTTCTTTGATTCCTTTCATCAGAGTTTTGTGGTTTTACTCATATAGATCTTGTACATATTTTGTTAACTTTATACCTAAGTATTTTATTTGTGGCGGTACTGATGTAAATGGTATTGTGTTTTTAAATTCAAATTCTACTTGTTTATTGCTGGTATATAGGAAAGTAATTGATTTTTGTATATTTACCTTGTATCTTGCAACCTTGCTATAATTGCTTGTTAGGTCCAGAGTGTCTTTGTCAATTTCAGATTTTCTGCATAGACAATCATGGCATCTGTGAACAAAGACAGTTTTGTTTCTTATTTTCCAATTCGTATGCCTTTTATTACCTATTCTTATCTCATTGTATTAGCTATGACTGACAGGACAATGTTGAAAAGGAGTGGTGAGATAAGACATTCTTGCCTTCTACCTTAGTAGAAAATCTTGTAGGCTCATCATTAAGGATGATGCCAGCTGTAGGTTTTTTACAGATGTTCATACAGTTAATTTTAATGTTTCATGTGAGTATCTTAAATCTTTTGAAATATCACTAAAAAATGGAAGCAAAGGACACTCAGGCAACATTGAAATACAAAAGTTGGTTTACCAGATATCCTTTTTATACTACAAATGGTTAATTGTGCTTTAAATCATCTAGTTAAAGAAAATTGTTCATAAGTAGTTTCACATTAAAATCCAGAAAACATGGGTTCCTCTGGCTGGTCTTTAGTCTATGTCTTGTTAAGTAAATTCTTTCCTAATTGACCATAATTAAATATTAGGGATTTTACCACTATGATCTACAGTTTGTTCACTGTTAGTTTGATGATTGTTTCAATAATTATCACATCTTTCAACATCCTTTGTGTGCCTAGTACTGTAATAAAAACACAAAGAAGTTTAAGTCAAAGTTTCCTCCTAGGGACTTAGAGATCCATTAGGGAGTCAAGAGAGACATTAGGAACAGCCAAAAGACAATGCAAAACAGAGTGTAATTAATCAACAAAATGAGTGATGTTGGTTATAAGTGTAAAAGGAGTGCAAGATATGGCAGATAATGTGGACTAGAGTTGTTTTGGAAGATTCTAGAGACAAAGTAGTAAGAAATTGGTCCTTATGGATTAGGTTGGATTTGCAATTGTGAAAGGGAGAGGGAAAGGCATTTCTTCCAGGTATATGGTCAGCAAGAGCGATGCCTTGGAGTTGGGAATGAGCATGGCATGATTAAGAATAGCAGAAGCAGAGTATGAAAAGAATGGTCATGGAGCTTAGATGGACCCATGTGGAAGGGTAAGTATCTCCTTAAGACGTGTTTGTTCATTATTTTATTTTCTATAATGATAAAGGAGGGGAGTTTTACACTTTTATGGAACACATAGAACCATGGTTTAGTTTCACAGTTTATGTTGCTCGTTATAAGTAATTGCAACTATCAGAGATATGATAGATATGATATGATAGAATGATTAACCCCCCACCCCCACCCCTTAGGGATGTTGGGATACAGCATGTCCTTTCCCAATTCCCCTCTTACATTTTTGAAAAGCACTGAGAGAACTAGGCTGGCTGGAGCAGGGAGCTGCTGCATTTGTAGGTAGGATGAAGGCAGATGCACATTGATAATATCTGGCTTCTGTTATTTGAGTCTTTCTCTGATCCCCTCCCTGAAAATAAGGGGTTATTCACCCAAAGAATGAAAGCCCATTGACTGTTGTTGTCAAGACAAAATTCGTTGCTATATTCATAGAAAAATGCTTAGTATATCAAATATGTGTAACTTTGGATTTCCTGCTACTTTCAGTTGAGCCCCAGTTCTCTATTTCTTTGATAACTAGAAATTTCCTGCATGTGTGGCTTATCATTATCAGGTTTTAGTGCTAGTGAGGAGCCTGCATCATGGAGCCCTGTGGTATTAATGCTAGAGGTTGCCTCTGTAACCCTCTGAGGAGAAAGATGGTAGAATGCAAATGTTACTGGTGCTCTCTGGGGTCATAGGACGCAGGGCTAGTATTGATCATCTCCCTAGTTCTTATCCTATTTTGGGGAAGTTTAACTGTCACAGTAGTCATTACAAAAGCTATAAAAAGGTCTCAATGTCAACTTTCTAAAGCTTCAAAAAAGGCACAACTGTACTTCTCTCTTTCTCTCTTCATAGTGCTGAACACTTATAAAATCTCCCACTCAGAAAGATAGTAGTCTATGATCTCTTAAAGAGCTTTCTTGATTAATATGGATGAAGGCTTCTATTCTCTAATATATTCAAGGGTGTTTATTGAATACTCACTTTGCAAAAAGTCCGTCCTTGGGGAGGGGGATACAGTGGAGAGCAAAACAGCTAGTCATTGCTCTCAAGGTATTTAGAGCCTAGTAGGCAAGGCAAAAAATAAACCATAGCTGAAATGCAGTGAGCGCTCACATGGGAAGATTACAGGGGGGTATAGCAAAAGGATCTAACCTCATTGGATGGATAAATTAAAAATTAGCCAGACAATGGCAGAGGAAGAGTGCTTCAGGAAGAAGGACAGCCTGAGCAAAGCACCGGTATTGCTGGAGCAGAGAGTGCTGGGGAGATTGGTCAGGGGGTTATAAACAGAGGCAGAGGCAGGGGTCTGACCATGATGGTCCTAGAAACTCCTCTTAAGGAGTGTGAATTTTATCAAAAGTACAATGGGAAACCATTGAAGAATTTAAAGCAGAAGAGCAAAAAGTGCATACTGGAAAAAAGTGCCTTGTACCGCATACTGAACAGAGATACAGACAAAGGCTTGTTTACAAATGCCAAGCAACAGGAACCCTCTAACTTTGCCCCCAATTCTGCCACTTATTCATGTATTCACCTACTAGCATTATTTTTCATTTTGGGTAAGGATGTAATATGGGAAAAAAATCAAAAGTAGTCCTGGTACTTTGGATTCTCTAGGATTCAGAGATTTCCATGAGCCAGGATGTTTGAGGATAAGACTGACACTTCAAAATAATGAAGGAAATTGTTTCCAGAGTGTCCAGATGAGAAAAGATGAAAGGAGGTAGTCAAGATGTTGACAATGTTTATCTCTATTATGAGTGATTTTATGATTTATATTTTCCAGTAGTCTCCAAATCTCTTTCATTTTATAACCTGAGAAAACATTATTTAAGTTAGAGTGTAATAATAAAGTTAAACTTTCCAGAATTTTTCTCTTTTCTTTTATTCTTTTATCATCCTTCCATCTTTGCATATCCTGAGGGTCACAGAGAGCATGTTTTGGTTCACTGTTCATTATTCAGGACCCTGGGACCCTGGAGGAAAAGTCCTGGGAGGTCAGACTGACACAGAGGTGATAAATTCCATTTCACCATTGATTTTTATAGCTGCTGCATTTCTTTCAGCCTCTTCATGCCCCAAGCAGCATTAATAATAGATTTCATGTCTTCTTCCGAATTTAATGTTCAGCCCCAGTCTGTCGTTGAAGCAGACTCAGCAACTAACATGGCTTTTCTTCTGAAATCCTAGTCCTGAAATATCTCCGGAAAGATACTCAGTGGTGAGGCTGTCATCAGATGTGCAGCTTAATAGAATGACTTGTCTGACTTGGTCAAGGCCTTACGTGAGACTAGTGATGGACTCTCATTTTAACAAAGAGGAAACTAAAACCCAGAAAGGTTAAGCAACTTGACCAAGGCCATGTAGCTAGTTAGTGGCAGAACTGGGACTAGATTTAAATTTAAATTTTCCTTTTCCTAGAATATGGTTCACTCTGTCCCATTGCCTGCCCTTGAATGGTGTCAGCCTGGGCAGAAGGTGCTGGGAGGGAAGGAGATGGCTGCATAGTGAGCTCATAGCAGGCACACAGGGGATTAGGGAAGTGTAAGGTGGAGGATGGAAATCAACAGGGGAGGAAAACGGGGGGTGTGCCAACCTCAGGGCAAGACTCACACAATCCAGTCTAATCCAAATCAGGCTGGCAAGCGTCTTTGATTGGTCCATCTGGCTGAGTTCTCCAAGCTGTTCTCCCTGAACTATGCCCAGCTGGCAGAATGAAAATCATTTGAAAAATATCCGGAAATTGCTACTCACCAGGGAGCATCTGTGAAAAATACTGGCCGCAAATGAGCTGGCAGGAATCAGTGACTGCCAGGTCACCATGCCACGGCATGTTTTTATGAAGGGGTTCAGAGTTATTTCTCAGATGGGCTGCTCAGCTGCTGTAAGTGGTTGGGCCTTGTGGTCTTTTTTGCAGTGTTTCTTGTGATGCAGGAGATGTGTTCTAGAAAAGCTATGGGTAAATCAGAGTTTCATACCTGGAATCATATTTTTCAAGTACACTCGTGAATATTCCTGTGGTGACTCTCTAAACTGAAAGATTTTTCATAAATAATTTGCCATTTCATAAATCTGGATTTCTTAATGCAGAATTCATCCAGGGTCATTATGGTGAAGAAATTCTAGGGTACTGAGACGTAATCTGTATTTTTGTACAATTGTTGCCAGGAATGGTAACTAAGAGGCAAAGACAGACCGTCTTCTCAGTAGACTGGGATCCTGGGATTTGGCCTGCCACATTGGCAATTTGTCCAGCCTCTGAGCCCAATGGCTCCTTAAGAAATCACAGCTGGAAAAACCTAACCCAACATTTTAGCTCATCCCTTCCTATCCCAGGTTATTCCCAACATCCTTGAATGATTTTTCTTGTCTCCTATACCCTTGTCCTTCTTCAAAATACTGTTGTTCTCCGCAAGATATCATGTAAATATTTTGGTTTAAGCTCAGAGTCCAGGCTCTTTGATCTCATTTGGGAATGAGACCACTTGCTGATCCCTATTGACTTTTCACCTGCTGGGTAGAATCAAGCAGTTCACCAGAAATGGGTGCTCTGAGTTTTTATAAAACAGTTGAAATGAAGAGAATAAAATGCTTGCTTACCATTTGCATTAGTCAGGGTTCTCTAGAGAAACAGAACCAATAGGGTATATATGTGTACATATATATATGGAGATTATTAGAAGAATTGGCTCATGCAATTATGGAGGCTGAGATGTCCCACAATCTGCTATCTGCAAACAGGAGAACCAAGAAAGCCTGTGGGGTGTTAGAATTTAGTCAAAACCCAAAGGTCTGAGAACCAGGGGAGCTGATGGTGTAAGTCTGGGTTGGACTCCAAAGCCCCAAGAGCCAGGAGTGCTGATGTCCGAGAATAGAGAAGATGGGTGTCCCAGCTCAAGCAGAGACAGCACATTTGCTCTTCCTCCACCTTTTTGTTCTGTTCAGGTCCTCAGAGGATCGGATAATGCCCACCTGCATTGGTGAGGACGATATTTGTAACTCATCTACTGATTCAAATAGTAATGGCTTCGGAAAACACCCTGACAGACACACCCAGAAATGTTTTACCAGCTCTCTGCATCCCTTAGCCCAGTCGGGCTGACACATAAAATTGACCGTTTTACATCATCCAAATCAAATACACAAACGATCCTGTTCATGAACTTCTATCCCCTTGGTGGCCTGTCTGGTGGCTTCTGTCTATTTTAAACACATGCAAGACCCTATAGCCTGAACAGAAAGAAAACACAGTGATGGAAATGACCTCGCAGACTATAAGACCCCATTTTATAGAAGATGAAAATGTCCCAGATAGGTCACACAATGGCTCTCAGAGAAGAATTCCTAAGAATTCAGGACACGCACGATTTCTTCAAAGGCTTTTGCTTTGTGGGTTCCTTTTCCCTACACTTGACCTTTCAGCCTCACTAAGTACAAAGGCTCTACCAGAGAGAGAATTGAGAGTCGGGGTGAGGAGAAAGAGCCTTAGGGCAGCTGAGAGATATGAGAGAGAAAGAACAATGGGAAAGGGGACTTTAAATATTGCTGAGTGACAGGATTTGAATCTCTCTTAATTTCTTTAAAAAACACAACTGAAAATGGAATTTCTTTTCATTACTTTGATTCATGGACTGTGTGTGTGTGGTTTTTCTAAATGCATCTAAGTATCACATGAGCCGTAAAGAACTTTAGGGTTTATTCAATTTAGGTAAAACACCTTTCCTTTTAGTAAAAGAGGTTGGGAGTGGAGATGGAAAGTTGTTTTATATTTCAGAAATCCTTAAGATTTCACAAAGCCTCAGTGAAAACTCCACAGGAGACACTGAGTTTGGTAGAAACCCCTTTGTCCATTGTCAACCCAGTACCCAGGTGGGTCCAAACTAACACTAGGGTCTCATCTGCCATCCATTCCATCTGCTGGCGCAGGTGCCCACTTATGCTGCTAGGTCAGCCCCGCTAACCATAGGATTCCATTTTTTTACCATGTTTTTTGTGTGATTGCTGCTAACTTCTCTTGGCAGATGCCTTTGCTTTTCTTATGTTATATAAATATTGACAATCCCACTTAGAAAAATATTCCTTATTTAAATGGACATGGCTGCCATCCACCAACATGGATTGCACTAAAAGGCAACCTCCTTGTGACTACGACATAGCCCTGCTTTCATCTGAAGCTCCCAAGCTGGGGTATGTATTAGAATCACTGAAGGAGGGAGTGCTCATTAACAAGAAAGGAGTCCAGGTCTCATCCTAGGAATTCTAATCTAGGAGCTCTGGGGTGGCCCAGGAATCTGCACTTTAACATGGACCTCCAGTGATTCTGATGGCGGTTTGAGAGACCACACTTTGAAACCAATAAAGGTACTTTCCATAGAGCCCACTCAGTGGCATCTTGTGAGTCACAAGCCCCCTCTAGGCCTGCACCCAGTGGTTACTAGCATAAGTGACATTCACAGGGGAACAAGCAAGGGCCAATGGACTTCACTGCCATGTTTTGATGCATAAAAGAATGCCAGGAGAGCGTCCCATTTGAGTCTACTCGTTAGGAGTGCAAGAGCCTTCTAGCTAGATAAGGCAAAGGATCCGTGACTGAAAGATTAAAATCAGGCTTCTTTTCTGCTTCTTGCAAGTGATTTGGTCATTTTGGCATGGAAAAAAGAACGGCTTGGTCGGGGGGAGACCCATAGTGATTGTCTTCATAAGCTAAGGGCTGATTTTGTGGAAGGGGGGTTTACAGTTTTCCTGTGTGGCTTCAGAGAAGAACCAGAGCAGTAAGTCAAGCTGTAGGGAAGTAGAGTTTAGTTCAATGAAAGGAAGTTAATAATTAGGGGTCTTGGCAGAAGACCTAAAGAGACATTTCTCCCAAGAAGATGTACAGATGGCCAACAAACACATGAAAGGATGCTCAACATCACTAATCATTAGAGAAATGCAAATCAAAAGTACAATGAGGTATCACCTCACACCAGTCAGAATGGCCATCATCAAAAAATCTACAAACAATAAATGCTGGAGAGGGTGTGGAGAAAAGGGAACCCTCTTGCACTGTTGGTGGGAATGTAAATCGATACAGCCACTATGGAGAACAGTATGGAGGTTCCTTAAAAAACTAAAAATAGAACTACCATACGACCCAGCAATCCCACTACTGGGCATATACCCTGAGAAAACCATAATTCAAAAAGAGTCATGTACCAAAATGTTCATTGCAGCTCTATTTACAATAGCCAGGACATGGAAGCAACCTAAGTGTCCATCAACAGATGAATGGATAAAGAAGATGTGGCACATATATACAATGGAATATTACTCAGCCATAAAAAGAAACGAAATTGAGTTATTTGTAGTGAGGTGGATGGACCTAGAGTCTGTCATACAGAGTGAAGTAAGTCAGAAAGGGAAAAACAAATACCATATGCTAACACATATATATGGAATCTAAAAAAAAAAAATTTGTTCTCAAGAACCTAGGAGCAGGACAGGAATAAAGATGCAGATGTAGAGAATGGACTTGAGGACACAGGGAGGGGGAAGGGTAAACTGGGATGAAGTGAGAGAGTAAAATGGACACATATACGCTACCAAATGTAAAATAGATAGCTAGTGGGAAGCAGCCTCATAGCGCAGGGAGATCAGCTGGGTGCTTTGTGACCACCTAGAGGGGTGGGATAGGGAGGGTGGGAGGGAGATGCAAGAGGGAGGGGTTATGTGGATATAAGTATACGTATAGCTGATTCACTTTGTTATACAGCAGAAACTAACACAACATTGTAAAGCAATTATACTCCAATGAAGATGGTAAAAAAAATAATTAGGGGTCTTGAGAATAAAGTGGGCTTCCTTGCATGGTGGTGAGCACTGTACCATCTGAGCATCATGATGAAGAGTCTATGTTAATTAATCAATTAGTTTATGTGCCCTACATTTATCAACCCATTGTGGGATAGTACGAAGAGTCTGGGACTTGGAGTCAAGCCTAAGTTCAAATCCCGAATCCCTTACCTACTGTGTGACCTTGGAATGTAATTTAACTTTCACAGGGTTAATGTGAAAAGCAGATAGCACATATCACTTGCCAGGCACAGAGTAGGTGCTCATATGTATTTGCTCCCTGCCCCTTTCTTTTGTGTCTGTCATTGTTTTAGGCATTAGGAAAACAAGGATGAGTAAGATACTTGTCTCCCTTCCAGGAATTCCTCAACCAATAGTGGGAGACAACCAGAAACAAAAATATGGTGCAAAATTGTACCTGCCGTAATAGAGAGTGATGTGCAAAGGCTAATGTAGGCCCAGAGTGGGGAGGGATTTCCAACTGTTTGCAGGAGTTGATGCTTCCTTTCAACCCAGGCTCTTGTTGCTGTCATTTGAATTCTACTGGACACAGAGAGTAGCTTTCCATCCTGGAATAACTCCTCCACACTGGGAAATGCTAAGGGGCAAAGAGACATTTGCTATAAAGCAAAGGTCAAATTCCCCTAGTTCTTTGTTTTTTTGAATCCATTAATCCAGCAAAAGTTTTTTTGAGCCCCAACCAATCCTAGGTAAGGGGCTGGCAGCTGGGATTGTAGAGTTAATAGGCACAGTCCTTGACCACATGAGGTTCACAGTCTGTCTGCGGAGACAGGTAAAGATGGTTAAATACACTCCACGGTACCTCGATATCCCTTTCAACCAACAGTGTCTTCTCTCACTTTTCCACATGACAGTTCTGTTTATCCTTGGACAGTAAAACTGCTTTTGGCCAACATGGCACTTCTTCCCCTAACGACTCTGAACTCACAATAGACTTTTTTTTTCAAATTTTAATTAAAAAATTTCATACTTGGAACTTTAGTGATATTCAAACTCTTTTGGTCACACATTTTTATTAGTAAGGAATTTTTTTTTATTAGTAAGTAATTTTGAACCTACATTTATATAAATTATACACAAGTAGGACCACTATTAACTATTTTCTCAAGATGCAATCTACACGACCAGCAAAGCCACCACTAATGATAATGTTTACAGATCCATACATTAAATCATCCTGAAAATTTCAACTTTGGGGGATCCAATTTACTATCAGTTGTGACGAAACAGTCATTTTTCTTCTTGTATTGTTGCTGAAGGGATCACATTAAGAGTAACTGGACTGGGCCTACCTGGTGGCGCAGTGGTTAAGAATCAGCCTGCCCAATGCAGGGGACATGGGTTCGAGCCCTGGTCCGGGAAGATCCCACTGCTGCGGAGCAACTAAGCCCATGCGCCACAACTACTGAGCCAGCGCTCTAGAGACCGCGAGCCACAGCTACTAAGCCCGCGTGCCTAGAGCCCGGGCTCCACAAGAGAAGCCACCGCAGTGAGAAGCCTGTGCGCCACACGAAGAGCAGCCCCTGCTTGATGCAACTAGAGAAAGCCCACACGCAGCAACGAAAACCCAATGCAGCCAAAAATAAAATAAAAAATAAATAAATTTATTTTTTAAAAAGAGAGTAACTGGACCTCTGCCATTGTAGTTGTATAGGTTTGTGAATTTGCATGTTGCAAACATTATCTTCAACCCAGAGCTCATGTGGAACTCCATTTTGTGAGGGGCAGTTTAGTTAAAACTAGATAATGTCATCAATGAGGCCGCCTAATGGGGCACACAAAAACGGTGAATGCCTCAGTGCTGGAAAGCAGAGGAAGGAGAAGGGGTGGCTGTCAATCCTACTGCTTTGTAGAACGTCCTCACCTCCCAAGGGCATCTCACGTCCCTCAGATGAACTCGACCTTCTGACAAACAGACAGAATGAAGGCACTTTTTTTTTCAACTTTCTGCTTTCTATTGGATAGTTTTGTGCTTCCTTGGAGTGTATACCAAGCACGTGGAGGTCACTCAGACTTGACAGCCAATTCTCCAGCCCGTTCTGTGTACATGAATAGCTCCACCAGCTGACTGTGTTGGACAGTTGCTCTTTTCCTGGAGCTCAGGCTTTTTTCTAATATTCCTGATATAGAAGCATTTCAATGAACAACTGAGAATTTGCTACAGCCCGCGTCCCCTGCATCGGCAGGCGGATTCTCAACCACTGTGCCACCAGCGAAGCCCCCTTACTCACTTCTTGAGTGCAATTCAGTGTTCAGAAAATATCACCTGATGTACAAATTGAAAACAAATTTCATGGTTTCAAAAGAGGTATTTTTAGAGAACTAAACATACTTACACACCACTGTGTGTGTGTGTGTGTGTGTGTGTGTGTGTGTGTGTGTGTTTGTGGTTGGTTGGTTGGAGGGAAGGGAGAGTAAGGAGAGGGAGGTGTTTTCTCACCACAGTTTTAGGGTCCAGTTTCATGAGGAGAAAAAGAAAGCACAAGTTTTATACATTGATGATTAATATGATATCAAAACATCCTTTTGTTAAAAAGAGAAACTCTTTCCATTTAATTCTATACAAAAGAACTAAAGATCATCATTTTAGTGAAAGAGAGATGTTCTATATTTTCTTTTATCCTTCTCTATCCCCTCTAGACTGCATCTAGAACAGGCATTCTTAATATCTTCTGTGCCATAAACCCTTAACTGTCTGGTGAAAATGATAAACACCTTCTTAAAACAGCCTGTAAATGTATGAAATAAAATACATGGAATCGCAAAGGAAACCAATTATACTGAAATACTAAAAATCCAAATATAAAAAATCAAATGTATGAGATATTAATATGTGTTTATTTACTAACACATTAAATAACAGAATCTGTGGCAGGTTTATGGTGATTTCAAAGTAACATCAAGTGTAAACAATGCTTTGAGATATCTGCAATAACTAGAATGTGATTAGAAAATATCTGTGATTTCTACCGTTGACATCGCTAATAATACTAATAGAGTTGATAGCCTATAGTCATAGTTGAAAATAGCAATTTATTCAAATAGCAATTTATGGAAATAGAGATGCAAATAGCAATTTATGGAAATAGAGATGCAAGGTTTGTCCCATCCAATTCCGTGTAGCCCTGAATCCCACTCAAGTCAGACACTCCTCTTCTAAGTGAGGTTCCTAGGGCCCATCTTACTGTTCCTGACAAGAAAACTACTTGTGAGTGCAACATGCTTTCCAGAAGGTGTCAGACTTGCATTTCTGAAGACTGAAATACAGTTGCTGCTGTAATCTCCCCAAAGTCTCCTGACTTGACTTTTAAGGCAGATAATCCACCAGCGTGAATCATTGAAAATTAGGCAAAAGGATGCCGATTTCAAAGAGAAAAAAAGAGCTTCAAGGAAATGCTGTCTGAATTAAGAAATTTTATGCACCACCCCCCCAAAAAAATCTGAAGAAACAAGGAATTGTTTTCCTGTCTTTTCAGTATGAAGACAGGATTCATGTTGTCAGCAAGGATCAGACATTGAGAAGTTTCTGAAAATACATCATAGCCGACTTTTGCTTGAAGATGGATAACTTATATCCTCACAGAGGAGTCCATCAGGAGGAGGATTAGAGAACAGAAGACACTGAAGATCCGGCCCATAAGCAGAGGCTTCTGGGTACAAAGCAGGGATTAGGCTATGGCTCTTCCTTTCATTTGAGCTGTACCCTTAGAATTCTTCAAATTCTCCAAGAAAGCAAAGAATTTATTGGAAATCTAGTGCAATGAGTAAAAGATGTTTCCTAGAGAAGTCATTGTTCATTACAGGGACTGTATGGGCTTCTAACACAAATATGTTTAATTGTTCAGTGGATTTTCTTACATAAATGATCCACTAAAATGGATAGATTTTGACTGAGTTCACTGAATTTGGGGGAGTTTCTTCTCTTTCCCCCTGATTTTCGTGTTATACTTTCTGGTTGATCTTCATTAGAAAATGACCCCTGTAAATAGTCTGCATCATTTTTCTCTATTATTTGCTTTCCTAGAAAGGACTAATGTCCACTTGGCCAAGTGATATGCTTTTCTTAATGAAATATAAGCAGAAATGACATATGTCAGTTTCAAGCAGAAGTTTTAATAGCTACTGAGTGGCTCTGCCACCTCTTTTTCACTTTCTTCTGTCTCAAGAATGGTATGTCCCAGTTTAGGATGGCTCCTTAAGCTTGTATTGCAGAATAAAAAGACATGAGGAAAAGAGGGGAAGTCTACTGCAGCTGAAGTAATGTGAGAACGGGAAAAACCTTTATTGCTTTAAGCTATTGATATTTGGAGGTTGGTTGTTATACAGCAGAACTCAGTGAAAACCGAATATTGTTAACTCTCACTCTTTAAATTTCAATTTTCTCCCTCTCTCTCCTGGTTCAACTAGTTATTGATCTATAAGCAAATCAAAAATACAAGTTGGCTATGGGTGCTTCTAAGTAATGACCTCTCCTAAAATAATTAAGAAAGAAGGCAAAACCTTACCTCTCTCTACCTTCAATCTTTCTCCTGTTTCCCCTCTTCCTTCTCCTCCTCCTCTTCCTTCTTAACTAAATCCCATCTGTCAGTGTTTGATTGTTTGTAAAATCTTTCCAGATTCTTGCCAAAGGTAACATAACTACTGTATTTGGGTGTAAGTTGCTGGTTCCCAGGAAAAGCTCCTGGGTCTCTGGGACTGGTCAATCAGCCTTGTTCTTTCTTCTGGAGGAATAAGCATGGTACTTAGAGATGAACTTTCATAAAGATGCAAAGTTACATTGACTGTATGTTGTGGATTTTGAGGCAGTCCGCATTTCAAATGTCTCATCTCACTGACCCAGTGGTATACATAAGTACCACATGTTTGCTTCTACAAACATGTATCTTAAGAAAATGTATGACTCTACTTATATAAAGTTCAAAATAGGTGAAACAAAGCTACACTGTTAAGTCAGGACAGTGTTTATCTTTTGGGGGGAAATGGAGTGGTGATTGGGAGGGGGTATGAGTGAGGCTTCAAGGTGGTAGTGTTCTACTTCTTGTCCTGGATGCACAGATGAGTGTTCACTTTATGATCATTCATTTATGTTTTGTGTACTTTTCTATTTGTATATGACACTTCAAGATAAAAAAAAGTTTAAAAATGCAATCACTGTAGCCATAGCCTACTCAAAACACATGAAATTAAGAGCTTGAGAATCAACAAACTCTAAGAAGGCCCATTTTGTTGTGTAACAGAAAAACATTGTCTTATTCATTCATCCTGTCTTTCCTGGGCTAAGAACCAAATGCAATTTAATTTAGCACTTTTTTTTCCTATATTGAGTGTTTTTTTTTTTTAACAGTTTTTTTTAAACAGTGTATCAAGGGAAAATGATATCAATTAGATAATTCTACAAATGTGTAATTATATACTATAATAGGTAATTATATATTCTATAACTGGGTAAGTATATAATTAATTAACTGTCTGTAGTAAGTACAATGAAGTACAGAGTGCTGGGGATATTAAGCATTATCTTCCTTGTGCTGTTGTCAGCTAAAAGAGGGGAAACACTCTTTATCATATACAACTCCCTTATCTGGAAGAGAAAAACAAGCCATAATCAATTCATTCAGTAGGCAACAATGCCAGAGATAAAGCCAATGATGCCCCCATCAGTGCAAAAAGTCTTGGTTCCCCACTTGCCTCTAGCTGCTGCCTCCACTGCTGTCAGAAGTCATCCAGCTCTGGGTAGAATCTCTGACTCTGCAGGGCTCACTTTGATCTTCTTAAGTCTCTCTTTTCACACAAGCCTGTTTAAGCCCAGCTTCGGACACATTCCCTTCAGCAGTGACATACTTTTCTCTACAACTGTTCAGAAACTGAGATTTGACCCTCAGTTTTCCTCATTATGAACTCAACCACCTCTGAGCTCTATGGTCAGATCTGCAAGGCTCCTGTGGCCCAGACAGCTGGTTTTGGGGGCTCTGATGGTTAGAGGAGACGAAGGAAATAAAGAGCATTGAGAGAAATGGATTCTGCTTCCCACGGCCCCAAGTCAGCCAAGGACATATTTCCCAAACTCTTCTCCCCAGCAACTAAAAATTTAAAAAAATTTAAACAGAACAGTTAAACCTTTAATTTTCAATGAATTCAACTATGCACTTGGCAGCCCATAAGAAAAACTATATTTGCTATATATTTTGCAGACAAAAACTACTTGAGTCCCTTGCAGTTAGATAGGGCCTTGTGACTAATTTCTGGACAATGGGAGAGAGTGGTTACAAATGGAAATTACAGGCTAAACCCTTAAAGGGGAGGGATGTAACCCTCCTCAGCTCTATCCTCCTTCTTTCATCCCACTGATTGGAATGTGGGTGTAACTTGAAGCAGACATGAGGAACAGCCTGTAAAGGGCAAAACGACAAGATAAAGGAGTCTGGGTTCTTGTTCACTTGGCAGAGCAGAGCTGCCTTTCCAGCTCTGACTTTGATATGAGAAAAGTTAATTTCTATCCTGTATTAGCCTTTGTTATTTTCAGTCTCAGAAACATGAAGCCAAGCCTGTATCTCAGCTGGTGCAGAGGCCATCTAGCTCAGTTGTTCTCAACAGGGGAGGTGCAATTTTGTCCCCAGAGAACACTTGGAAATGTCTGGGGCCATTTTTGGTGGTCCCATTTGGGGATGCAGAGGTTGCTGCCGGCATTAGTGAGTAGAGGCCAGGGTTGTTGTGACACACCCTACAGTGCACACAGGACAGCTCCCTCCCCCAACAAGAGAGAATCATGCAGCCAAAAATATCAGTGGTGCTAAGTTTGAAGAGCCACAGTGCACTTCAATTAATAGTGAAGAGAATCTAAGACACAGAGAAATCGAGAGAGGAGCCTTGGTTCCACACAGACTACTGGGCGAGGGCAGTTACCTAGGTCTCCTGAGGCTCAGGTCACTGCTTTAATATTTTTAACTATACCATTTCACCAACCCCAAACCAGATTCATTTTATTCTCTCTCTTCTATTTATTTAATGAGGGGCTGAAAGGGGAGACATAGTACTTAAAGGACTAAGGAAAAGTCACACCTTTCTTCTACCTTGAGTCAACGCTATTTTATCACTAACCGTTTATCAGACATCTATTAATATTTGGGATAGATCCCTAGGCTGGATGCCAGTTTTAGATCTAGGTGGGGAATTCAGGTGTATGCAAAAAGAGAAGATAAGCAATGCAACAGAGCACATGGCAGTACCCAAAGCGGGGCCCCTGCAGTGTGTGGGTGGGGACGGAGGGGACAGAGAGAGCACGGTGGGCTCTGGTGGGCAGAGCATTAGTGACAGAGCCGGGTCTTCCGGCGCTGTGGACCTCCACCTGGCTGAGGTAGGTTTGGGACATCAGTTGTCATCCAGGCTGTAAAATGGTATCTGCACAGCCCCTCGGCGCAGGTTTCGCCCCTAGGAGATGTTAATGGACATCTGTTATGTTGGACTGTGTACCCCCTCATCTCCCTTCTTAGGGTGGCAGCTATCTGATTTTCCTTTGCCAAGCTGCTCTGCCCCCGTTCTATGGGATCCTGGCGGGGTGCCAATCACCACACTCTGTTGGATATATTTTAGTTGTCCCTCCAGATACTCTCTCCACCCTGCTCTGTGTCCCAGAACCCTAGCTGAGCTGAAGCTTGTAGCTGAACACAGCTTAGGCCAAAATAATGCTTCTAACGCCCTTCTCTCGAATAAGAAAAGTGTCTCTGCCCTGCCCATCCACCATCTTTCTCAGGCACAAAAGCTGACCCGATAAACTCTTTCTCATTGAAGTGATAAGTGAAGATACTCTGATGAGCAGGAAAAAAAACAAAACAAAACCCACAACAAAACCCACTAACATCCAGTTTGAAAATCCAGATCCAAATCTTGATTAATTCCGAGTCACTTAATCTCTCTGAACTTCAGTTTTTTCCTCTGGAAATTTGAGATAAACGTAACCACAGGAAATGGCTCCAGAATGAGAGAGATTTGGGGTTCCTGGCTGCTGGTGGGAGATGAGTATTTTTTTTCCCTTTGGTGGTGAGGAGAGGTCTGGGAAAGTCCTGCAAAGGTTAATATGCAGGTCCACTGGCAATTCCAGACCACAGGCATTTCCTGTCATGTAGCTGATAAGCCTGACACGATTGTGAGGAAAGCATGAAAGCTGCTGGTTACAGAGAGAGTCCGGAGTGCTCATCGGGGGCCGTTCTGGTGCAAAGCCAGCCTGCTCCTGCTACATACCCCTCAATCTGGGCCCAACTGAATTTGTTTCCAAAGAGTCCCCCTTGCTGTGCCCCTACAAAGCTGGCCCTGGAAGCCCAATCACCCTCTACCAGGAATGCTTCTAGCCTCCCCTCTAACTGCAGGGAGCCATGTTACAAGAGAAATGATGCTTCCAGAGGCTGGGGGAGCACAGCGTCTGCCTGACATGATCACCATTTGCATGGTTATAAATAAAAAAGACTGACTGAAAAGGTCCAGATGTTTTATATAATAATTGCTTGGAGAGAAAAGCAGGAACTCTTCAGATACTTCAAGAATCCCCCAGGGCTTCCCTGGTGGCGCAGTGATTGAGAGTCCGCCTGCCGATGCAGGGGACGCGGGTTCGTGCCCGGGTCTGGGAAGATCCCACATGTCGCGGAGCGGCTGGGCCCGTGAGCCATGGCCGCTGAGCCTGCGCGTCCGGAGCCTGTGCTCCGCAACGGGAGAGGCCGCAAAAAAAAAAAAAAAAAAAAAAAAAAGAAAGAAAGAAAAAAAAAAGAATCCCCCAAATATCAAAACAGTGGCAAGAGCAGGGCAAGCATGTGTCTTCCTGCCTCTTCCTTTGGTCACTGTTTTCCCCTTTAGCCAAATTTCTCCACAGTTCTACCTCAGATTGGCCTATGGGTTAGCCCTGGCCAGACCAGCCACCTGGCGTCCAGGATGTGTCATTTCTCCATTCGTGGCCACACCCACACACCTAGGATTTAGCTGCCATCCTCCCCTGGGTCTACATTCTCCTAGAAGAAAGGTAGACAATTAGGGAGACATATCAATTCTTTTTATCCACACTTATCTTGATATTTAAGCTCTGCAATGGTTGTTTCAGTGGTGCTGCTTCACGAATAGAATTTCAATGTGGTATTCATACTGGTATTTCTGTTTCCCAAACATGACTCCATAAGGGCTCATGCTGTTTCTTAATTTGCAGGTCATGATTATGGTGGGTAACCACTCTATTTCTACTCTCTGAAAGCCAGACTTTGTAATTAGCTTTGTGACTTTGGGAACATTGCTTCTTTTCTCTGTGCCTGCATTTCATCATCTAAAATTTTAAAAAGGGGCTGTCTTAAGTACTGTTTTAGGTCCCTTGCTGCTCTGAGGCATTAAACTTCTAACATTCTTCACAAACTTTCAAATGACCTTTATTAATATTTCCTTTGTTTATACAAATCAATATATGTTCTAATTAACTATTTCATTAAGAAGACTAATAACGTCTTTGCAAGAGAACTATTAATAGATCAGATTGGGAGTAAGGCCATGTATAGCAGGGCATTGGTTATACAATAAACAAGCCAGGAGGGGGTCCTCTAGTGACTCCAGAGAAAGCTGGAAAACAAAGCTGGGAGGAAAACAGATTGTGACATAGCGTTGCAGAGCATTTATAAAGAGGCAACACACACAGACACACACACACACACACACACACACACACACACACACACACACGGAGACAGCTCTTCTCCGTGTATAACCCCTTGCATAGCCAACAAAACAAGCAGTGGAAATTTCCAGCACAACTAACAAGCAGTTTCCAGTCATTAACTCTCTGCTTCCTGAATTTTGCAGAGATTCATGGTGTTTGCAGGCTACGTATAAACTTCTCTTTAGAAATTGTACATTTTCCATGTCCTTTTGTCAGCTGAATGCTCTTTCTAATTGTTTCATGTTGGAAAACTTCCTAATATTTAAGTTCAACTGTCCATTTGTTATTGAGACTATAATGAGATAATTGGACAGATTTTTAAAAAATAACATTTTAAGAACACTAGTGATTAGTACCAAATAGCAAATAAAAAATATGCTCTGTGGCTTTCTGTATTGATATCAGTTCGGATTGAGAATATTTTTGAACCAATGAACAGACTTGGACAAAGCATTCACAATTATTCAGCCTGCTTTCCTAGTGGGAAATGAAGGCTCACTGAAGCTTCATTAATGACTTTTTAATTTCCCTCCTTCCAAGCAAATAGCACCTTGGAAGTGAAAGTGGTCTGAGCCTTGGTTCAAAGAGCTCCTGACTTCAGCTGCTACTGTCAAAGCTTTCTGACCAGAAACAGACGATAGTGACAGTCACCCCAATAAAAACTCTTAAAAATGGTAATGATTGAATGTTTATTGTTTGCTTTATAAGGTAGGTACTATTATTCCCATCCTTGTTTTACATTTGGGGAAATGATTTTAAAGAGGTCAAGTAGCTTGCCTGAGGTCACATAGCTAATAAGTGCAGAATCTGGATTGAATTCAGATCATGCTAAGGCCAGAGACTGAATTCTTTTTATTTATTTATTTTTATTAATTTTAAATATTATTTATTTATTTATTTTAAAACTTTGTTATTGGGGTATGATTGCTTTACAATGTTGTGTTAATTTCTGCTGTACAGTGAAGTGAATCACCTATGTGTATGCATATATCCCCTCTTTTTTGATTTCCTTCCCATTTAGGTCACCACAGAGCATTAAGTAGATTCCCTGTGCTATACAGCAGGTTCTCATTAGTTATCTGTTTTATACATATTAGTGTATAAATGTTAGTCCCAATCTCCCAATTCATCCCACCCTCCCTTTCTCCCCTTCATGTCCATACATTTGTTCTCTACATCTGTGTCTCTATTTCTGCCTTGCAAACAGGTTCATCTGTACCATTTTTCTAGATTCCATATATATGCGTTAATATATGATATTTGTTTTTCTCTTTCTGACTTACTTCGCTCTGTATGACAGTCTCTAGATGTGGACACTCTGTATCCACATCTCGACAAGTGACTCAATTTCGTTCCTTTTTATGGCTGAGTAATATTCCATTGTACCTATGTACCACATCTTCTTTATTCATTCATCTGTCGATGAACATTTAGATTGTTTCCATGACCTGGCTATTGTAAATAGTGCTGCAATGAACATTGTGCTACATGACTCTTTTTGAATTATGGTTTTCTCAGGGTATATGCACAGTAGTGGGATTGCTGGGTCATATAGTAGTTCTATTTTTAGTTTTTTAAGGAACCTCCATGCTGTTCTCCGTAGTAGCTGTATCAATTTACATTCCCACCAACAGTGCATCCCTTTTCTCCACACCCTCTCCAGCATTTATTGTTTGTAGATTTTTTGATGATGGTCATTCTGACTGGTGTGAGGCGATACCTCATTATAGTTTTGACTTGAATTTCTCTAATAATTAATGATGTAGAGCACCTTTTCATGTGCCTCTTGGCCATCTGTATGTCTTCTTTGGGGAAATGTCTATTTAGGTATTCCACCCATTTTTTGACTGGGCTGTTTGTTTTTTTGATATTGAGCTGCCTGAGCTGTTTGTATATTTTGGAGATTAGCCCTTGTCCATTGCTTCATTTGTAAATATTTTCTCCCATTCTGAGGGTCATCCTGCTTCACTGTCCAAGTGGAAAGCTTTTTTTTCTGGACCTATAGAGTATGAGATTTTCAGCACTACCCCTCTTCCTTATACCCTATACCACCCAGCTGAGCTAATGGTGAGTATTTAACCAAGAAATTAAATTCTGTTTCATAAATATTTATTGAGATCCTACTGTTTTTTATGTACCATGCTAAGCTGTGCCATGGGGATTACAGAGATAAATAGCCAAGGTCACAAAATTTATAGTCCTATGGTGGTGAAAAACATTTATAATTATAGCTGGGATTACAGTTATAAGCAGAATGTAATAGTATGATAGAAACAGCAATAAGGGTTTGAGGAAAGGAAGAAATACATTTAAATGGGAGATCTGGGTTGTTTTCAGGGGATACTTACACTGGATATTAAACAATGGGTTGGACTTTGAAAATTAGGCGTTGCATGGAGAGAGTATTGCAAAGGGAAGAAACAGCAGGAGCAAATGCAGCTAGGACACGGCTAGGTTCCCGAGCCTACAACTGGGTCATCCCTCTTTGTATCAACCTCCCAAGTAGGTAGATGAGGCAGTAACCTACCCAGCTATTGTGGGGGGCTGGGATTGCCCAGCCATGAGAGAAAATGCAATGATTACACAATAAAATTCCAGGCTGCTGGGAAGGACCTATGAACTTCTCAAATAAAGGTGTGGTGGGGCTTTGGGGCTCCACCACAGTATGGTGGGGCTCAGGACAGAAGCTTCCTCTTCCCATCAAGAGCCACAGTGATCCACGAACACCACCCCTGTGTGGCAGGCAAAACCACAGAGCCAACCTAGGTGATAAGTCACCTTGGTCCCCAGCATTGCACAGACTGACTCGGGGGCAAACAAGCTGATAGCCATCAGGACACACCTGTATGGTATACCAGGTACAGCTTGTATGGTGTACTCCTGGCAGATGTTCTGATTGGTCCAGCCCAGGACATAGGGATTTTTAAATACTTTTAAAAAGGAGGGTTCTTTTTTTTAAAAAACATCTTTATTGGAGTATAATTAGGAGGGTTCCTTTTAAGAGGATCACAATATCCTGAAGCAAAGAAACCCCATATGGTTAAATTTGTTTATTATTTATAGTTTGTTGTACATATATTTGTGTTTAAGTTGACTGCTCCATAAATTGCATATTGCTAATTCCGTTAATGCATATTTTGCTTTTTCAAATAATCCTTTTTGTTGTCTTTATAGGGTGCCTGGAGGGGAAGAAAAAGAATTGTATTTACTTATATGCTCCTTTAAGAAGTCTGGAATAATTCAGAGGAACATAAAAGCAGTTACTCGATGGGGTGTAGGGAAACTGTGGAGATGGCAGAGAATGGGGTTGCGTGTGTGACTTTTCACTGATCATCATTTCTATTTATTTATATTTGTTATTTTTGATCCATGTGAATGACCCAGAGCTCTGCAAAAATTAGCAAATAAGCCAATAAAAGAACTTCAAAGAACTCTATATTTCTGAAAATGCATAGACAATGTCTGGAAAGAGGACAATGAAGAAACCGATCATAGAGATCACCCCCAGGGAGGACAGAGTGGCCAGGGCAGGGAAAGGAAGGAGGCTTATTTTTCATTCTATCCCTCGTCTGTTGAATACTTTTAATTCTGTGCTATGTACATGGATTATCCGTTCATGAATAAATAAATGGAAAAGTAACATAACCTTAAACTAGAATGACCCTTCTGATGACTTGAGTGAAGGGTTTGGAGTAGAAGGGCCGAGCAGGGAGCAATTGAACCCCCTGTTCCTCACCCTGATAGGCACCCCCTGGCCTAAGGAGGTGGTACCACCCCTGAAGGCTGATGCCCAAATCCCCATGATTTGAGCTCCACTTATTTTAGAAATAGTTTCCTTCCTGTTTTTCTAGGAAGGATTACATATTAAGCTTTTGGTGACCATATCTACCCTAGCAAACATGTAAATGTCACAGTGGGAAAATTCCAAGGAAAAACAGAAGTAACAGCAAGGACGCCCTCCATCCCAGCCGAGGTGGTTTTTGTTGTGTGTTTGTTTTGTTTTGTTTAGGAGAAGAAGAAAATAAGATGTCTTAGGACTGCATTATATGCTTTTGTCTCTCAATTTTCCATGTTTCCCTCCACCCCCATGTGAATATCTCCAAGCATCATGTGAAGTAGTTTATCAGATCCTTTTTGGGATAAGGTTTAAAGCAGGATGGAGGGAACAGAGGGCCCCAAGTACCCTGGGTGAACTAGGGGCCATCCGGAGAGACAAAATACAAAAAGGGGAGGGAACAACCTTGGGCCAGATCAGTGTGCTGTCCTGAGGAAAGGGAGAACAGGGCGCACCCACCTCTTTGGGCAATAATGCAGGAAAAGCCTGTGTGTGCTGTGGTGGGAGGGTAGCTGGGTGAGGTGGGGGCTGTTTTATTGGCAGCTGGGATACGAGGTAGAGGAATGGTACGCGCACCCAGCTCATCTCTCGTCAACAAGCTCCTGGAGCAGGCGGAAGGAAGTGGCTGTCAGAGAATTAGTGATGATCAAAGTTGCCCTGGAACATCCTTAATGCCCAAGATGAAGTTGACATAAACTTGAATATCTAATAATGTAACACATGTTTTATTCAAATACTAGATGGTCTTATTCTTAAGTCCAGGCACTAAAGAATTTAACTAGAAAGAGTGAATTCTTCTAAAGGCTCAGACTTCTTAACTGGCAGAGGAGTGCATACCTTCAACAAAATGTCCTGGGTTTCTCTTTAAGTGACTTAATTTTATACCAGGGAATAATGAGGGGAAATGTAAAAACAAGCCTAGGTTGAGTGATCTGAAATATTTCCTTTGGATTATAAAGTCTGATGGCTGTAAAACAGTTTTTAACTTCAGTTTTGTGCCTACGCATGGTCTTGTGATTTCTCTCTGTATGACTAATTCAGTTGGCAAACATGAAAATGCAGTGATCACATGGTCACTCATCAGTCTCTGCAGGTCCTCTATTTCCTACTACACCGAGTGAGCTGCCTTTCCTTGTGCGGCGTCTTCCATAACAGGGTCCTGAATTCACTCCACCTCCTTTCCACAACTCCTCAGCACGCAACCCCTGCTTCAGTCTTGGTCTCCGCACAGTCTCCTGAAAGCACACTTTCTTCCATCTCCCACACACAGCCTCTTCCTGCCTCCTGACCAGCTCAGTTCCTTCCTTCAAGAACCAAGTCATGGGAACATATGTATATGTATAACTGATTCACTTTGTCATAAAGCAGAAACTAACACACCGTTGTAAAGCAATTATACTCCAATAAAGATGTTAAACAAAGAAAAGAAGGTGAATAGTACACATGAAATTAAAGAGTAGGGGAAATAGAGTGGCAGTGAAAAGGGAAGTGATACTATCACTGCACTGTAAGCTGGTGAACTATAAAATGAGTATCGAGTTCAGGTTGGGGCACCTCACATTAAAAAGGATTTTTATATCACTTAGCATAACACTATCCAGGCGTACTCATATTGTTGCAAACAACAGAATTTCTATGTTTTTGTGTTGTATTATTGTATTGTAAACATATAATAAAACATTTTCTTGATTCCAAAAAAAAAAAAGAACCAAGCCAAATGTTAATTTCCATGAAGACTGCCTTAAGCAGTGAAGCCTTTATTGGCCTCTCCTCTGAATAGCACTTATGAGACTAAGTCTGTGGCACTTAGGGGACTAAGCTGTGTCTACTAGAATTCTGCAATGTCGGTGTAGACAGGTGGGTAGGTATGTTTGCATGAACTGAAAAGATGTTGCCCAAAATAACAGGTCTGGAGCCCCTGCTAAAGACATGTCCAAGTTAGAGTCGAGGAAGGCAGACAGCGTGGCCACACCTTGGGCTTCAGGGGGAAAGAGCAGTGCTGGGTACGTCACAATGCCTGCCATTCACATTTGTCTTCTGTCCCTGCTCCACCTCCAGAGCTCAGGGCTGAGTCTCAGGGAGGAGTGGTTCTAAGCAAAGAGATGCTTTGTGGAGAATGTACTAGGACAATGGGGCACAAGTGACTTTTCTGTGTTATTCCATTAAGAGAGTGTAAAACAAAAGGTGAAGAGAGGCATTTGGGCCAAGTTTCTCATTTAACATTCCAGTTCTGTGGCATTTTGAGGACTCAAGGCCATCTTATCAATTCCTTAGGGAGACAGTGGTACCTGGTGAAAGTCGTGGCAGTGCCTGTAAGGGAGGGTTGCCAGGGAAAGTACAGGGTGCCCAGTTAAATATGAACTTCAGATAAAAAACAAACTTTTTAGTATATCTCATGCAACATTTGGGGCATAATTATACTAAAAATTATTTGTTGTTTATCAAACTCAGTTTTAACTGGGTGTCCTATATTTCTATTTGGTAAATGTAGCAACCCTACCATAAGGGACAATGGTGGCTGAAAGAGGATAAAATATCCAGTGGGGTTAAATAGTGCCCAGAGGAGGGGTCCAGACATGATAATTAGGCACTGGGCAGCCTTCCCTTTCTAAATAAGAAGACAAAGCATTGAGAAGAGAAAAACTTTTGACCCTTCCGCTTGCTTCCTGTCTTTGAATCGCTCATGCTGCCTGGAATGATGGCAGCCATCTAGAGGTCATGGGCTATGAGCAAGAGGATGAAAAGCCAAGATACTAAGGATGGTGAAGCAAAAGTTTGGAATGAGCCTGGGTCCTTTAGGACATCGTTGAGCTTCAAACTCCCCTGAGACACATCTGCACAGGGTTGTCTCCAAACCTGAAAAACATTCAAGTTCTATTAGGAAGGAGTTTTATGATTAGGAGGAACAAATGGTACTGCTGGATATATTGCTAGGTGTTTGTTGGGACTGGTGCAGTAGGCCACTAGGAACCACTGCAGTCCTTGAATGTGGCAGAACACAAGGACAGAGACATCTCAGGGAAATTCATTAGTCAGTAGCCTATAGGGTATATTAAAAGAAAGACCCTGGAGGCATTGACGGCAATTAGGAAGCTTTTAAAGTAATAGAGAAATGGCTTATGGTGGTGGTAAGGAAGCAGGAGGGAAAGAAGTGAATCCTAGAAATAGTTCAACTGAAGAGCTGACAGAAGGAAAGAGAGAGAAATGCCAACCTTTGCTTGGTGCCTACTCTGTGCCACGCACTTCACATACACTGTCCTGTTTAGTCTTTGTGAATTATATTATTATACCCACCATCCAGTGGGGGAGACCAACCTGTAACATGCAATGATATTATAGAGGGACCATAGTTCTAACAGAGGCATATGTGAGAAACCTCTTGGGGTACCCAGGAAAGAGGAACAGGTCCAAGGAATGTCTCGAAAAATGAGTAGAAATTTAAAAGATAGAAAAGTGAGGTGAGAACATTCCAGACAGATGGATGGCATGTGCTTAGGTACTACTTCGGCAAAATCTTTGCATGTGGTGTCTTCTGGAGAATTCATCAGTACAAAGGAATTCCTCTAATGGTGAGATATTTGCACGCCAGGGCAGGGGGGCTTTTTGGTACCCTTAAATAAGACCGGGCCACCAGCTGCCGATTTGTAATTTTAGAAAAATTATAGCTATAGCCAGAAGTGGAAACATCTCCAAAGATTCCTGCTGGAAGTAATGCTCCGTGAAGGGGTGATGTGAGAAGGTGGAGAAATGTTGAAGTTCTTCATGTCCTTCATCTCTCCACCCTTCCCAGGATCCTCCAGGGCCACCTGCCTCTCCTCCTGCCCCCACCCCTGCCTGTTCTCCTGTCCATGAGAGGGACAACATATATCCTGAGCACAAAGAGCTAGGCAGCAGCATCTACGTCCCTCATCTATTTGCTCTTGAGGCTGACTTTGCAGCCTCCTCCTCTGCCCACTTCCTGAATATTGCAGACAGCACTTCTCATGACTCTGTGGCTGTGGCTTTCTGATATTTGGGCTGCAGCCTCTAGGACACAAAAGCAGAGACCTCCTGCCCAAATCTTCCAGTGCTCAGGATATTGTTTGCTCGCTTGCCTGTTTTCTCTGCCGCCCTTGGAGATAAACAGGAGACCTCAGATAACCCTAATGTCAGGAAGGATCATCTCAGTCTCAGAGAACAAATCTCCCATTGCAGGAGGGGTGGGCTGGCTGCCGTCCCCTTGTTCAGGACCTTGCTCTCTGGCATCTGGGGAAGATAAGGAGGCTATCACACCCTCTTCTTTTACAATTTGTTCAAAGAGTTAGCAAATGTTTTCATGTTTCCACTCTGATTCTGCTGCCACTTCAAACTTATTCTTCAAAGCATCACAAATAATACCATTCTCTTCATAGTACTCTTCCTTCAAATAATTCGTAAGAAATGTGCCCAAAAGGCACAGGGATAGGAGTCAGGAGAGCCAGGAGTCTGCAGACCTGACTTCTGGTTTAGCTTCTGCCTCTATCCATCCAGTCTGCGCCCTGGAACAAGACACCCCTTTTCTGAGTCTCAGTTTCCCCATTTGTTAAAGAGGTGCAGCAGAGTTTGCTCTCTCTTCCTTAGCATTTTTGGGAAGACTAGATGAGGTTACATGCATTACAGTGATATTGGAAGTATACAATATGATGGACGTTCATTATCACCAGGCAGCAGGACAACATAACTAACAGCACAGGCTCTGGAGCCAGACTGCCAGTTTTCTCCTCTGGAAACTGAGGATAATGATGCAGTTTGAAAGCTTTGAAACCCTCAAAGCTCAGAAACCTAGAGTTTTTTCATGAGTGGGGCACCCACAAGAATTTGGTGGCAAGATTGACGTGAGTGTTTTTATGGTCTTTGTCTAGCCCACCTGCTGCAGAAATGTCAATGTACTCATTTACTGGGTGCTGCCCCGAATCCCATAATGCTACATAATATTGCAGTATATGCACCATACTATTTTTTATAAAATATGAAAAATTCTGAAGTGGGAACACATTTGGCTTCAAGAAATTTGGATACAAAATTGCAGGCCATGGGTAGCGAACTCATAGGGCTGCTGTGATGGTTAAGCAAATTGAGTCACGTAAAGCTCTAAGCATAGTGCCTGGTCCATAGTAGGTATTCAGTGAATGTTAGCTGCCATTACTATTCCCTCTGTTACTGAAGCCCTAAGCGTCCTTGAACAATATCCATCTTTGCTCCCGATCTGTTTCCCTGTTTCTGCCTGGAACTGTTACAGTGTAAACTTCTTCCCATTCAACCATTCAGCATTTGACTTCCCTGAAACTCCTGCCTTCCCAGCTTTCTGCCAAAACGCTCTCCTGGTTTAGGACAGAGAAATGCCCCCGGTAGCTACCTCATGTCCCCTCCCTCTGCCTTGTCGGTGGTTAGTTGGATGGTTTGCTTACAGGTGAGGGGGCTGGGAGAGAGTTCTGGGAAGTATCCCAACAGCTGGTCTCAGACGGCTCTGCCCCCGTTAGGGGGATAACTTCCATCCTTCTGGACCTCCGTTTCTCTTGGATAAAGCACAACAGTTAGACTAGATGATGGTTGTGTGCCTTCCAGCTCTCTTAAATCCTACCTCCTGTTATCTTTGGGTGCCGGGGAAACAAATCCTCCATGCCCCTTCAGTGGTCAGATCATGTGAAAGGGAGAGTGAAAGCTGCTTCCCTTCAGCTCCGAACATGGTATATCCAGCCTCATCAGGGGCCAAATGCAAGGCTTTGGGAACCTCGTTACCACGGGAAATTACGTCTCCCCCCCGCCCCCTGCCAACTTTATGGGCACTGAAACTGACCTGATTACAGGAACAGACTCTGGGTCATCTCCGGACAAGCTCAGAGATGAATTGGACAGTCTCAAGTTCAAGGAGGTCCAGCCTGGTGCCTGGTGGGGAAGGGGGGGTGTAGGCAAGGATGCCATCCTTTGAGTAAAGGCAGAGGCCAGGCAGAAGAGCAATCAGCACTGGAAATAGGCTCAACAGACAGAAGGATCTCACTAGCGGTGAGTGAGAAGGGCTGAAGAAGAAGGAAGGGAGGGACTTTGGGGAGAAGAAAGTGCTCAGGGCAGGGCTCTAGGTCAGGAGAAGGATTGCGGTGTGAGGGAGGGTGAGTGAGGAGAGAGGAAGCAAGATGGAAGCCTGGTGCTACCGAGTGGGTCACCCAAAGGTGGGGAAGAAGCACCATGGCCCTCAAATCCATGGGCCCCCAGGGCTCTTCCCTGCAGCCCCAGTGGCTGCCATGCTGTGGTGGGACATCAGTAAATGCCAGCCTTATCTCCCTTTTTTCGTTATAAAAAGGACCCCGATATTGTTTCAGAAACAATGTGGTCGATTAAAAACACGAATATCCCCAGAGTCCCTGGTGTGTTTGGTAACCTGTAAACAGAAATCCCTGGAAGGAGCTGTGGAAAAACTTGTAAAAGGGGTGGACTCCACTGGCATTTGCTTTTGCCCTTCATCTTTCCCCTTTTATCTGCCTGAAACTCAGACGGGATGCTGAAAGAGAAACAGCCATCTAGCAAGCATGAAGCACAAAGCCACAAACTAAGCCTGGTGGGGCTGAAAGTCAAATAAAGCCCAACACTTTGATGGCACTGGAAGCCACAGGACCAGCCCTGATGGTCCTACAGCTTCTTGTTCTGGGAGAAAAAGAAACTCTTGTTTGCATGGGCTTCTGTTTTGTGCAGACAAACCCAGTCCTAACAGGCACAGTCTCTATCTTGCTGGATTGTTGCGAGGATTAGATGAGATGCCTTAGGAGACTTGAGGGTTGAGATGAACGCAGCAGATAAAGCTGAGCACCCAGAATCCTGCTTTCGGAACTTGTCCTAACATTAATCCCCTGTAGGTGGTGGAGACTTTTAAGCCACTGAGACACTTCCTGTCCCGAACTTGATTAACTCCAGACTTAGTGGAGTGAAGGTAATTCTGGGACCACAATGGAGATGTGTCAGTAAATCCAGCTGCAGGAAAGCGGTATAGAAAAAGCAGCGGAAGCAAGGTGAAGTATGACATACATGGTGGCTTACTGAAAATCCATCTGCACTTCTAGAAAAAAATGTGTCTGCTTGTGTCCTATCAATGGTGGTCCAGTAGCCCCTTCTTCACATTCAGAGCATACCATTCATTCATGCACCAAATACTTCCTAGGGGCCTACATTGCATCAGGTACTGTATTATGTGCTGGAGACACAAAGGTGGATAAAACATACTCCTTGGCCTCAAACATCTTCTCTGGGTACCAATTGTTTTTTTTTTTAGGAAATGGGGCCAAAAGATGAAGGGTATATTTGGGTTAAATATGAGGGAAGAAAAAGCACTGAATACTGAAATTGCTATCACTTTGCATCCCCTGATTGATGCTGAAGAATAATATACCCAGGTTTTGGGAGGTGGGGAATATTTTCAACCTAGACTGAAGTGGAAAGTTACTGGTATGCCCAGAAGTAAGATTCCATAATTATGGGCTGAGGTCAGACAAACTATAGAGAGCTCTTAATTTCTAGCATTTCCTTGAGCTGTGAGTAAACTACCACCTGACCCAGGTAAAATATGCTGTCTCCTTAAATGGAAAATACCCAGATGGTGGAAAGTTTATGTTATTTACCAATGGGAAGCTGCTGGGTTTTCAGTGATACCCTCTGCACCACACTCTGGACAGCTGACTGAGAAGGCACCAGCCCACCAATTTTCAAATAGTTGCTCCTAACAGGAAAGGTATTAGGGTCTGCAGTACAGACCATGCTTCATAGTGCAGGCTCTGGCGTAAAAACACCTGACTTTGAATCCTACTTACTGCCTGCAGGAAGTCTGGTAATTACTTGACATCACTGAGTCTTGGATTCTTCATCAATGAAGAGGATCTAATAATTCCTACCACATAAGGTTGTTATGAAGAGTAAAAATAATTTATTATACAAAGGATGGACCGTGCTTGGCACAGAGTTAGAGCTCAAAACATGTTAACAGTGGGGGAAATGAGACAGGGAAGGGAAGAAAGGGACTGGGAAATCTCTCCTCAGAGGGGTGAACTGGGCTGGAGCCAGTTTACCCCCAAAGAGACTTCCTCATGCCGTCTGTCTAGACACAGCCCATCCTCAACAGAACCCAGAGCCAGTTCAACCTCTGTTCTCCTGAATTCTGCCCCAGTCACTTCAAGCTGCTGGAGAATCTGGGGCTCTCTAACTCTAAATAGAAAGCAGCATTTTCATGGTGCTGAAATGTTCAGGGCTGAGTGCAGACACGTGGGCAGTTCTGGAGAGTCTGTGAAATGAGCAAGTCTAATGCTCCATGGAATAAATCTGCTTTGTGAGGCCAGTTGAGGGTTTTCATGAAAGGCCTCCCCATCTACAGACATGAGTTTCTTCGTCTCTTCAGTGGAGATGGGGGGAATTAAACCAAAAGACCAGCATCCAGCATGATAACTGAGAGGAAGTAAGAGCTCAGTAAATATTGCTCTAGCCTTCCCCATGACCCTGTCCTGGTGTCATACTGCCCTAAACTAGAAGAGTATTACTGTCAAAGCGCTGACAACATGTGGCAGGAGAAATACAGAAATCCACACTTAGCAACTAACACTTGAGTTGCAGTTAGTTTATCAGGCCAGCCAGGTCATTTTCCTCAACCCTAGTGCACTTAGAATTACCGGGCAGAATTTTAAAAGCTACCAGTGTCGAGCATACATCCCCTCCTTCAAGAGAAACTGATGAATTAATAGCTCCTTGAAAGAATGAGCACCTCTCCCGGTTTTAGTTTGTTCCTCTGTACGTTGGAAGCAGAGAGGTAGAGTAACTTACTGCGTGTTGCACAGCTGAAGAAGGGCCTCAGGTCCCCTGAAGCCCAGCCAATGGTGTTCACCCCAGTGGATACTGTCTTCAGTTAAAATTACAATATTTTGTCCATCATGGATATTTTACATCAATTTGGAGTTTTAAACCATGGCATTAAAGTATTATTTATCTTGGTCACTGAGTTTCTTTGGCATTATCTTAAATTTTGCCTCAAGGCCATAGCCAAATGATGGGGAGTGCTTAAGGAAAACCTCACCCCATTTCGCCTGTCTGGGGATGGCATCTAGAAAGGGAAACGAACTGGACATCTTGTCCTTTTGCTCAGAGGGTCATGTTATGCCTCATTATAGTTTTGTGCTGTGTCTGCAGGAGCAGTGATGGACAGTCACAAGGATGGAGATGAACTGCTGGTCTGTGGCAGAGCTGGACATTGGCCCAGTGAATTCCTGTGGCTTCTCTACCAGAAGTCAGTTGAGAGCAAATTTAAGACTGCTTAGATTTTGGCTATGTCTCTCTAGCAGTTTAAGCAGCAGATGAAATGCTTCCTGAAAGAAGTATTCATTATCTAACCTGACACTGGTTTACAGTTAAGCTTTTGACTTCGGCTGGCTTGAAATTTTCAGCCCATACTAATCTGAATTAGGAAATAAATGAGTGACAATACCGGAGCCATGCCATTAGACCGCATTAGACCAAAAGAGAATTGATTTGCCTGGAAGGAGAACCATGTTTATGAGGTCGGGAAACAAGTGAACAGTTTGAAAAGAGAACATTCAGATGAGGCAGAGCCCAAGATCCAGGTGAAAAGTCCTTCCTGAGATGGGAGACAGATACTGATGTTTGCAGGTGGAATCCTACCTGTCTGACTTTATCTGCCTCAGGGAGTGTCTCCAATCACCTCCAAGGCTGTGGCTGACTCCTCAACAGTTTCTCTAAACTCAGCTTTCCTATGATTTCAATTCCCACTAGACTATAAGCTCCGTAAGAACAAGGATTTTTGCTGGTTTAGTTCCATGTTATATCCTCAGCAATTAGCATGGAGTTTCACCAAAAATAAGTGCTAACAATCATGTCACCCTCCTGACTACATCATCAATCTCTTCTGTTTTCTTTAGAATAAACAGTGAAGCCCTTATGTGGCCTAGGTGCCTGCGTGCTCTGCCGCCTGCTTACTTCTCCGACTGCAGGCCCAGCCGCCTTTTCTTCATTCACTGCGCCAAGCTCTCCCTGACCAGGCCTCTGAAAATGTTTTCTCCAGAGCGTCGAACACACACACACACGCACACACACTCTACACGTTTCACAGGACTAGCTCCTTCCCAATCTGTACATCTTGGTAAAAAGATCCTTTCTTCAAGAAGGCTTCTGTGCCTATTCTTATCCATGGAGATGCTCTCCTCCTTTACTCTCATCTCTATGTCATGTTTCCTTAGGAGCACTTTTCTCAACTTGTAACTGAGTTTTTGTTGTTCCCCTGTTCATTGTCTGTCTCTATATTAGATTCCAAAATCCTTGAGGGAGTGAACACGGCTCTTTTGTCCCAATACATGCTATACTCCTCTGAAAGACCCTGACATCGAATAGGTACTTACAGATTACTAGTTGAATGAACACAGGAATGAGTGAATAAACAAAGCCTTCAGTATACCAGACCCTGTCCTAGACTAAAGTATGAGGATGGCATTCTCCATCTCTCTCCATCCAGTCTCTTCCCTTGAGGCACTCTCCTTCCTTGTCCCAGTGGCTAAACAATGCCCATTAGCTGCCCAGGCCCCTCAAACACCCCAGCCTCAGGTCTGACCATCTAGACCATGCTCCCCTAAGATACTAAAGGCTGAAATGTCAGGAGGTGCTGTGCATAACATTTAGTTGTTAACAGAAACACGTCATCCTAAATATGGTGGGAATTGGGGGCATGATAGACAGCTTACGAGGAAGAGATTTGTGTGAGGACAGGAGGGGTCACTGACTCCACAGTGGCAGCCACCAGCCTGTTGTCTACGCAGGAGACAGATCCTCGCATAGCTCTTGTAATCAGTGAAACCCAGGATCACCTGGGATTTTCATGCTGTTCTCTTGACCATTCTAACCATATACTAGCCAGCTTGCTCTGTTTTCCCTTCTTACAGAAAACTGAAGAGAAATACTAGAAAGGGTATCATACACCACAATGTTAACAATACCTACATTTAAGTGTTGAGAAATGAATGTTTTTAGTGTTCTCCTCCACATTTGTCTATTGAAATTTTTTTCTTTATTGACAACATGTTGCTTTTATAATTTTACCATAATTAAAGACTATTTCATGCGCTCTTTTTTTGTGTTTGTCTATATTTCAGTTGTATAGAGCTGCGCAGTTCAACACGGCAGGTCAACTACGGTCATGTGAGTATTCAAATTTAAATTAATCAAAATTGAATTCAGTTAAAAACTCAGTGCCACATTTGCACTAGCCGTATTTCAAGTGCTCAGTAGTCACATGTAGCTAGTGGCTATCATTTTTGGACAACCAAATACAGAACATTTCTGTTACTGAAAAAATTTCCATAGGAAATGCGGGTGTAGAGTATATAAGTATTCAACATTTGAATATAAAACAGAGACTTACAGACGTTGAAGAGTAATGTTGATGCAAACAAAGTTTGAAGAGAGCAACTATTTGAGTTCCTTGTGACCCAGACGCAGCGGTACTGATTCCTCTCTGAGAAAAGATGTTGGTTTGCCCCCTTGGGAGAGAGGTTAATGGGAGAAATGTGTCCTTGATATTTTGTAGCTGTGGAAGCTGATCACTCTGTTTAGCCATCTGAGAATTTTTACAAAGGAGTCTGAAAAGACTGGACAGAATGCCCGCCATGATGTGTCGGTCTCTGGGGCCACTCTGGGGACCCACCTTTCTATGGGAAATTTCCATAGGCTTACCTGAAATCAGATTTCTTATTTCCCTAATTCTTATTCCCATTAAAAGGCTTTTAGTATCTGTTCTGGAACTAATCCCCTCTGATGAACTGTAGGATAACTTAATGCTAAAGTAAAGTTATTATGCAACCAGCCCAGTAAGTTGTGCTCAGCAACTGGACCAGGCTCTTCCTTGAAAGATGTAGGGACTAAGTGACCTTCGACACAACAGCACAAGATGTGAACAGCTAAAGTTGCTCTGTAATTATCAAAATTTGCCTGGTGTCAAGATGAATTCCCAAACCCACACCTAAGAAATGTATCACATCTGTCTAAGAAATGGTGGCCTAAGAAATGTATCACATCTGTCTCAGCCATCATGAACAAGAGGGACCTACATTATTAGCTGAAAGGTACAAGGATATAGTCATTCACAGATTTTTTTCAACAAATCTTTAGTGAGCACCTACTATGTGCTAGATGCCAGGGATAGAGCAGTGAATAAGACAGACCTGGATACTGCCTTACAGAGTACCACCTTGAATTATTATAACAGCAACCTTATAAAGGTCATGGGTAATCTTAAACAACCAGAAATGAGCTGATACCTAAGGGTCTGTTACAGGCAAGAGTTAGGAGTGTCTCCAATGAGCAGTAAAGATAAAATTCTAGCTACATGTCTTAAGCAGGAAAGATACAGAACATATGAGTGATTACATCAATTTGAGCTTCTCAAGAGAGCCCTTAAATGTCATTTAGATCTGTGCAAAGGAAAGAGACAAAATGTTTCTGTAATCGGGTCCTGTAGGGGACGTTAATCACCATATGAAACAGTGCTATGTAGTAAACTGCCAAACCCTGTAGCACTTCACTGTCCTTTCTCCAAGCCCCCTAGGTTAACATGGAACAGGGAAGATCTACCAAAATGCTGATTCAAGTCCATGATGAAAAGTCAAGTTCCCTTAAACAAGTAAGATCACAGTTGCTGGAAACAACATGAAGAATGTGTGACAATATGAAAACAGAAGGACGGAGCAAAAGGAAGAGATGTCCTCTTAAAGCATCTTTTTACCTATAAAAAATGAGAACTCAAAATTTGAATGTAATTCTAAGAAAGAGACACTCCGATGATATCCTGCAGAGCATGTAATTGGCCAGAAAGAGTAGACTAGTAAATCTTATTGTAAATCTCTCTTCTTTCATGGTGCAAACTTCTAGCTCTCACACTGAGATGTTATAATGATGTCTCATTGAAGATCGGGACAGGAAGAGGAGGGAAGGACATGTAAAGAGTAAAGGGAAGAAAGTGTATAGAGTAATGGTCAGGAATCAATATAAGGAATTGTGGCGGAGGGTTACAGCACAACATGTGGATGTTGCTAGAAGCCCCTCCAGACCAATCCACACTGGCACTGTAACGGTGCTTTGGAAAATATTTGTTGAGTAAAAAAGTATGTAACATTGAGCCCAAAGAAATTTAGGAATCATCAGCAGTTGTTAATAACTAAAACAAAGAGCGTGAATGAAATTATTGGAACACATAAATGAGAAGAGTAGGAGTCAAGAATGAACACGTGAGTGGCCCTAAAGTTTAAGGTTGGGAAAAGAAGATAAGGACTCCATTAAAAGGAACAAACTGAACGGTCAAAGACAGCCTGTAGAGTGTGTTGTCGGAGAAGACAAGGAAGAAAATTTAGAGAATTTAGAGAAGAGATACCTGATTAAACACAGATGTGCAGCCACCTAAGTACCATAAACTGTCCATTGATTTGGCAACGTTTACCAGAGAAGTTTGAACAGAATGGTTTGAGCATAAGCAGATTGCAAGGGATTGAGGAAAGACAGAAAGGAGAAGAAATGTGTTTGGGACCAGCTTTATAGGACCCTTAGAATGAAGGCCCATGTGGACATTGTTAATAAGCTCTTATTCCTGAAGAACATGGCTTGCTCAGTTGTAGAGCTTGCCAAATAACAGAGCATTCTAGTCTTGATTCTACTTTGATTATTAAAAACATTGTTTAGCCTTTAGAGAAATAATGCTTTTGAAGACTTTCTCTGTAGCAGTTCTTACCTTTCTCTATAGAGTAAAAGTTTCCTACAAGAATTAGGTCTGTATAGTTCAAGGGAAATGAACTGGCAGCTCTTCCTTTGAAAAACAAGCTCTGGGGACTTGTCAGGCATTGAGCCTTGCAAAGCACCTAGCACGGAGCCACAGAAAGGGTCTCTTGATCTGCTATACACAGAGACTAGGTCCTGTGTACCCTTTGGGTAAATAGAAAAGATGATCAATAACTTTCAGATCTGCAATGTGGTCAGAAGGCTTTGCACAAATAAAGCAACACCCTGGAGGTGTTGGAAGGAAGATCCTGCCTCTTACAAAACAATTACAACTTCAAAGTTGTTCATGTAGACCAGCCATAAAAGTGCCAAGAAAAATATCTTAATGATTATTTGTCCTATTTCATAATGCTAGGAGTCCTAGCCTATCAAAACAGCTTAGTGTTTTTAAATTTTATCTTTGCATCCTATTCTTTTGGTGAACTAAATTGGTCTAAATCTATATCTATATCTATGTATCTATATCAGATAAAAAAGCTGGACTACTGTGATTGACGCTGAGTGAGACTGGGCCAAAGTTACCTCCTTGGAATGCAAAGCATAGTTTAAAAGTCTTATCCCTAGAAAAGTGCCTTGTACCCTGGCTGCATATTAGAATCACCTATGGACAAATCCTAATGCATTTTGGGATCCTGATTTAATTAGTCTAGGGAGAAGAGCTCTGGCTTGGTATTTTTTTAAAAAACATCCCAGATAGTTCTATTGTGCAGTGAGGGTTAAGAATTGTTGTCCTTGAGAAAGACCCTATGAGAAGCTCCATTTCACTAGAGAAGATCCTATTTATAAGACTGCTATTAAAGCAACAGTTATGGGATCTCTGCTATTGGTAATCAAATACCTTAGTTAATGAGAGTTGGCAAGTTTACCATGAATGGAAATCCATTCTACATGGAATTAGAATAAAATAATACATACATTATAAAAGTCAGACTGAACATCTCACTCAGCCAACATTTATTCACTAATCATTTCTTGAGTGCCTATTATGTGACGTATTCTAAGTAAGGAGCTTCAGAGGGTTGTATAAATTATTCTTTTCCAGTGTTTGCTCTCAAGGTACTGTAAGTCTACTGTGGAAGGTAGAATGTAAAATATACAGAAAAAAATCTAAGAATCAAGAAACACCGGAGGGGGCTTCCCTGGTGGCGCAGTGGTTGAGAGTCCGCCTGCCGATGCAGGGGACACGGGTTCGTGCCCTTGTCCAGGAGGATCCCACATGCCGCGGAGCGGCTGGGCCCGTGAGCCATGGTCGCTGAGCCTGCACGTCCAGAGCCTGTGCTCCGCAACGGGAGAGACCATAACAGTGAGAGGCCCGCGTACCGCAAAAAAAAATAAAAAAAAAGAAACACCGGAGGATCTTACACTGTCTTGAGGTCATTGTCATTTTGGTGGATTAAAGATGACCACAAATTCCAGACACTCTTCCAATCAAAAAGTGGCATCTATTTTCCTCTCTGTTTATATCCAGGCTGGCCTTGTAATCTTCTTTGACCAATAAATGCAGCAGAAGTGATACTGTGATAGTTGTAGGCCTAGGCTTTAAGGCCTAGGTTTTAAGAAACTTGGCCTGTCCTGTCCTCTTACATCCTTCAACCACCATGTAAACTGGTCCAGCTACCTTGCTGGAGAGAGCACATGGAGAGAGAGAGATGCCTGGCTGTTCCAGCCATTTGAACAAAGTGCTAGATACGTGAGCAAAGCCATCTTGAAATGTAGCCTTGAGACCATCATGTAAGGAAATGCAAGTTAGTCATATGTAGAAGCCACGTGTAGAGCTAAGGCATCCTAGCTCATAGCCCAAGCTCAGTTGCCAGATAAATACAGTCTCATGACTGACCAAGGGAGATCAGTGGAAGAATCATTCAGTCAACCCACAGAATCATGAGAAGCAATACCAAGTTTTTATGTCACTAAGATTTAGGGTTGTTTGTTACACAGCAATATACAACTGATACAGAAATTGGTAACTAGATGTGGGGTGTGGCCATAAAGAAAACCTAAAATATGTGGGGCATAGGTTTTAGACAAGGTAATAGGTGGAAGCTGGAAGCGTGGCAAGGAGATTAGTAGTGGAAGTTGGAACAGCAGTGAAGTACTTGCCATTGCAAGTTGGAGAAAACAACATTCATATTATGTAGTATTAATTTTTTGTCCACACTGTTGCCCATGGTAACCTGGAAGATAGAAAATACGTTAATTGAATTTATGGATCCAGCTAAGACTTCCAGGCAAAATGCTGAAAGTGAAAGTTTCTTTTAGCCAACTGTGATAAAATATGGAAAGAGAGAATGATCCAAAGAAGAAACTATTCCTTCTTAAAACAGAATTTAGTGGGAATGTTTCCTGCCCTGGACTTACTAGGTTGGAAAATGTTTAGCCTCTCCATGTATCAAAAGATTATCAAAGTAAGAAACGGTCTCAGGGTAAAGATTAAATCCAGGATGCTGATAGTAAAACAGGAACTTGAGTGAAGATCAGATCAAGGTTTTATGACCTTGCTTTGCAGTTGTGCAACCCTTTGTTAAGACAACAGAAAGATTTAAGAATCTTAAGAGCATTGTTCCACAGAATCCTGACTTGCAGTCTAAAGAAAAGAGGTGCCCATCTTGGAAAAGTTTATGTGTGTGATTTTTATTTAATGAAGTGAATCTGTAAATTTTTTTTGAGATTTTTTTAAGTTTAGTTTTTAGAACAGTTTTAGATTTACAGAAAAATTGCAGCATTTCCATAAATCCCACACCCAATTTCTGCTATTATTAACATCTAACATTAGTATGGTACATTTGTTAGGGGTTTTTTTGGTTTTTTTAGGTTTTTTTTTTAATTCTTGAATTTTATTTTATTTATTTTTATACAGCAGTTCTTATTAGTTATCTATTTTATACATATTAGTGTATATGTGTCAATCCCAATCTCCCAGTTCATCCCCTCCCACGCCCTCCCCCTATCCTGCTTTCCCTCCTTGGTGTCCATACGTTTGTTCTCTACATGAATCTGTAATTTGATGCATAAAAAACAAGCACAATTTTAAAGAGAATTGTATTGCCAAAGTAGCACCAATTTGGACTAAAAGGGACAGGGGCAGTACAAAATAAATTGAGACTTCTGGGTTCCAAAATTTGTATAGGCAGAAACCAGGCAAAGAAAGCAACTCATCTGTAAACTTGGGCCTTATCTTATAGAAAAGAAGGGAGTTATAGAGTCAAGATCCAACAGGTAGAACCAAGAGCTATCAAGAATGCTGGGTTGGGAAAAGATGCTGAAAGAGCAACCTGGACCCTAATCAAGGAACATTCTCTGCACTATAGTAGGAGACCCTGACAATCTGTGAATTTCAAAATTACTATGGATCAAGGAATGTTATACACTCTTCTCCCTTTTTGAATGAGAATGTCCATTACTATTTTTCTCTTTCTGTCTCACCTTTGTAGGCTGGGTGTTTTGGGAGGCATAAATTTTATCTTTTTATTTTTTTTAATTAATTTATTTTTTAAATTTAATTTTATTTTTTTTTCTGGTACGTGGGCCTCTCACTGTTGTGGCCTCTCTTGTTGCGGAGCGCAGGCTCCGGACGCGCAGGCTCAGCGGCCACGGCTCACGGGCCCAGACGCTCCGCGGCATGTGGGATCTTCCCGGACCGGGGCACGAACCCGAGTCCCCTGCATCAGCAGGCGGATTCTCAATCACTGCGCCACCAGGGAAGCCCAATTTTATCTTTTTAAATCACAGATCTTCAGGTAGAGATGAGCCACACTGATTGTCTGTACCCAGGGAACTGTCTTAGGAGGTTCATTCATATCTGAACGTGATTTAGACAACAAAATCCTGGATCTTAAGCCTGTGCCTGATGCCATAATGAGATGAGGTGTTTATGGATCTTAGGAAGGGATGAGTGTATTTTGCATGTAGGAGGAATATAAATAAGTTAGAGCCATAGGGTATTAAAGATAGCCACAAATCCTATGCTTTCCTTCCACCAAGAGATGGAGTTTATCTTCCCTCCTCTTGAATGTGGGTTGGCATTGTGAATTTCTTTGTTCAACATAATGTGGCAGAAGTGATGCTAGTCTAGTCTAAGCTAAGCTAAAACTTCTTTAAGTATTGTCAACCTTTGCTTTATCACAGTCTTGAGTCACCATGTCAAGAAGTCCAGCTACCTTGCTGGAGAGACCATGTGGCCAGACCCTAGCAAGTCCAGCTATCTCAACCAAAGTGCCAGATGTGATGAAGCCATCTTGGAATGCTGCCTTAAGACCACCATGTTCTGAGGAAGCCCAAGCTATCATATGGAGAGGCCACATGGAGGAGAATAAAGGCATCACAGCTGACGGCCCCAACCTAACTGCCAACTAAATGTACCCAAGATAAGGATAGAAGAAGAACTGTTTGTTCAACCTACAAAATCATAAGAAACAATAAAAATCATTGTTGTTTTAAGCCATCTAGTTCTGGGAAAGTTTGTTTTATAAAAAAGGATAACTGACACCATTGTGAGCTATAATTAGAGCATTCTAGATATGCAGAAGAACCTTCAAACGGAGAGCCCTATCTGGAAGTTTAGTTAAACTAGCTATTTTGTATTAGCAGTTTTTTTTTAACTGCATCTCAGGATAACATCAACAAAAACAGTTCTGGGATGCTTGAGGATAAATAGAGAGTAATGCAGCCTAGAGAAAAGATCTCAATTCCACTTTTTCTGTAGTTATGTCTAAATGGGCAAAGTACTGGAAAAATTTACTCAATAGATATTTATCAAGTACCTACTGTGAATGTTAAGATAACCTAAGGAGAAAAAACTTATCCCCAGTTTCTAAGGAATGATGGGGATTTAAACACCTAAATAATGCAAATATTTGCCAATTTCAGAGCTGAACTAGCTCTGAACAGTAGAGAGGTATTTCCTCCTCTTCTATTTTCTAGAAGAGATTATGTAGGATTGATGTTAATTCTTAATTAAATATCTAGTAATATTCTCCAGTGAAACCATCTGGACCTAGAAATTTTTTTGCTGTTGTTGGAGTTTTTAAATTATTAATTTCATTTTCCTAGTAGTTATAGGACTATGCAAGTTATATCTTTCATGTTGGGTGAGTTGTGGTAATTTGTGCTTTTCAAGGAACTGGTGAATTTTATCTAAGGTGTGAAATTTGCGTGTAGAATTGTTTGTAGTCCCTTATTATCCTTTTGAAATCTGCAGGGTCTGTAGTGATATCCCCTACTTCATTTTTGTATCAGTAATTTGCCTTCTCTTTCTCCGTCAGTCTTGCTAGAGTTTTCCAATTTTATTGACCTTTTCAAAGCACCAGCTTCTTGATTTATTGAATTTCTCTATTGTTTTTTTCTGTTTTCAATTTTCAATTGATTATTGCTCTTTACTACTTCCTTCCTTCTGCTGGCTTTGGTATTATTTTGCCCTTATTGTTCTAGTTTCTTGAGGCTTTTCATTCTATGGGAAAATACTACTTGAGTTTATCTTATATGTTTGTGTTTCACTAAATACAGTATATATATTAGATATGATGAGCTAATCATTATATATTCTCATATAGCTCATAAACTTGCTTCCCTCATGTTCATGTGAAGCCGTCAAAGTATATCTGAAAACAATGGCAAAACTCACAAAATGTGTGTGGATAAAAGCAAACCAACACAAGACATCAAACAATCAGTACTAGCTGATATATCCCTAGTGTTCTTAGAGAGGCCAATCAAAATGAATTATACCAGTACCGGGAGCAGACTATCAGTGTTTTTTCCTGTTGCTCTAAAATTTTTCCCCTAAGCAGTAACCTAGCAGTGGAAAATCCCCAGCATGAAGGTTCATAGAGGAAGTGTGGTAAACATGTGCTGGTCACTAGATTTATCTTTCTATGCTGTGTTTCCATTAATAAAGGGTCCTCAGAACAACAAAGAATCTGAGTGTGTAAAGGCTCAGGTTAGCAGCTAAGCTACATAAAGAACAAAGTGTGGTTCAAAAGGGATGATTGGCGTATTTTCTTATATTTGTACTGGTGTTCATTTGAAATTACTTGGCATACTCTTGAGACAAACAACAAACCACCCAAAGGAATTTTAAAATCATACAATTATTTTTAGAGAGGTACAGACCTTAAGAGAAAACAGGGACCCAGAGTGATTATGTGATTTGCCCAATATCACTCAGCCATGTCCCAGCAGAGCCTGAGCTCAGACTGCCCAACCCTGTTCCACCATTTCATCAACAAATATTTATTGACGGCCTACAATACTTCAGGAACTGTTTCAGGTGCTTAGATATAAAAGGCAAAAATCCTTGACCCAATAAAGCTGGCAGAAGGAGAGAGATAATAAACAACGAATGAATTAACAAAGTGAATTACCTGGTATGTTAGGTGGTGGCAAGTGCTCTAAAAAAAGAAAGTTGAGCAGAGCAAGAGGAATTGGGAGTGCCAACAGGGATGACGACAGTGCAATTCTAAATAGTGTAGTTGGGGCAGACCTTGTTGCAAAGACCTGAAGGAGGTAAGAAGTGAGCCGTGGGTGTAACTGTGTGAGAGAGAGCATTTCCACAGAGCGTAGAGCCAGTGCAAAGACCTTAAGGCAGGAGTGGGCCGAGAACCATTTCTAAGATATGCCTACCATGTTTGAGAAGTCATCTATTACGCTCTCTGCAACACATCCTCTAATAATCACGGAGTTATAGGTGTTTATAGAGTTTGGAGGGCCTGGAAAACTGTGTGTCTAACCTCCCAGCCAAAGCAGGAATATTCAGCATCATGGCCCTGATCCTCATGTGTCAAGGCTGCAGATGGATCCCTCCAGTCTAAGGGCTCACTGGCTCACAAAGCAGCTCATGCAATTTTTTTTTTTTCCCCACCTCTAATGGTTAGAAAGTCTTGTCTTATGTTGAGCTGAAATCTGCCTCCCTTGGGCTCCCTGTGATTCCACCTCCACCCTTTGGTGTAACACAAAACCCCTCTCCCGCCTCTCTGCCGTGACGTGTCACCCTTTTGTCTTCTTTCCTTTAACTGTCTGTTCTTCCTGGACAGCTTTGAAGTTTTTCTCTAGACCACTGCTTTCTAAACATTTTCATTACTCATCCTTAGCAGTAAAAATAACGGTGAACATTTATTCCCGATATACGTCTATTAACTTCTTCACTTAGTTAACTCCTAGTCTTCTCAAAGACACCTTCTCTCCTCTTCAACTAAGTCACATCAACCTGTTTTTTTTGTTTGTTTTTGTTTTGATAGAGAAGGTAGATTGTGGGGACTTGCCTGGTGGTCCAGTGGGTAAGACTCCACGCTCCCAACGCAGGGGGCCTGGGTTCAATCCCTGGTGGATGAACTAGATCCCACATGCATGCCACAACTAAAAGATCCTACATGACACAACGAAGATCCCGCATGCCGCAACTAAGACCCAGCACAGCCAAAATAAATAAATAAATATTTTAAAAAAAGAGAGAGAGAGAGAAGGTAGATTGCTTAGGTTAACAGAAGTCCTCCTTTCAACCAATGTTTGTTATTTCTTTGGCCAAGGGCCCCGCTGAGGTATTCTGGCACAGAGGCAAGAATGTGGGCTCTGAAGTCAGATGGAACTGGGTTCAAAGCCATTTACTAGCTGTGTGGCCTTAAGCAAGTTACTTCATCGCCTCAAGCTGTGGGGTAAAATGGGAAAAATGACCTCATCCCAGAGACTGTCGGGGCCACTGGAGACTACACACATATGTTCAATAAATGGTAGTTGCTGGTATATTTTTTATCTGCAGGGTTACTTATCTTTCATTTATACTTCATCTCCACTGCTAAAAAGGCTCAGAGTACACAGCCCTGACAGCAAAGCTAATTTAGATTCAAAAAGCCCCTGAACTCTTTCACCTGGGCTCTTCATGCACTGGCTGATGTTAAGGAAAGGAAAATCAAGTGACCTGTCCCAAGTAGATTATCTGTCATGAGAAGCACATAAAACCAACCAGTAAGTAGCCATGGTTACTGGTTACTTGGTGCAGGAGTTCTGAAATAAGGAGCCAAAAACCAATGAAGAAGAAAAAGCCTCACAGTGTGAAAATGCTGGAAAGCAAAGTGCCCTATTCCTAGCATTTATTAGGAATTTCCTAGGGGGAAAATGCAGGCAGCACCACTGGACATGCACAAACACAGATGATGGGTCAGAAGCATGAAGCATCTACTCAGTCGCCCAGAGCAATGCCCTGCACATGTGGAAGGTCTCCCAGCTGTCCCTGCTGCCCAGCTTCTTTCAGAAACTCAGGTATGAAGTTTATTGAGCCACTTTAAGAGAGAGTCTCTTAGCAGTGATGATGCAATGAAAGATTATGCATCTGCAAAGAACAGAGGTAATTACCGTTTCCTGGTACCACCTGTGTGCTGGGCACTATACATGTAATATTATCCCTCCTGAAAAACACAGCATGTACAATACAGCCTTGGTCAAATTGTCCCTCTAAAAAGCAAAAGCTAGGAGTCTTAAGACAGAATTACTAATGATCACTCTATCCTCTTCTTTTTTTTCCTAACCCCCTCCAATCATCTCAGCTCTTCTCTCCATTGGGAAGTATTCAAAATCAGTAGGAACAAGTCTGAGTTCAGGCAGGATTCAATCAACCCATATAAAACCACATGGCATGAACAGACATGGGAAACACTTGCCATGTCTAAATATCACCCTTGAAAGATAATGCTAGATTTAAAAGAATATTCATTCTAGAATTTTCTATGTGGCATGTATGAATCGGAAAGTCACAAAGCACTGATGTGCAAATATGAATCTCAATCTATTTTTATATCTCTGTGTGTATTCCTTTGACTAGCCCCCATATCTTCCTCCAATAAGACAACTAAATTCAAGATAATTTAGAAAACTCAGACCAACCCTGTAATATTTTTAGCCACTTTTAACTGAAACATAACCTCTCTCCAGTTTGTATTCAGTCAATTCCAAGGATTATTATTATTACTATTATCAGTTTTCATCTAGTTCAGTTTCATCTAGTTCATCTAACCTCTCTCCAAGCTTCTGCTCACCCCTTCCTCATGTCTGACCCTTAAGCTCCCAGGTGCCCTCATCCTGACCATTCCTGGCAGCCTTGGCCTCTGAGAGGGAAGAGTGAGACCTCAGGGCACATGGCTGAATGTTGGTGACAGGAGGAGGTTCTGCATCTGGTTGTGGTCTCCCCTTAGCTGGGTTCCGCTGCTTGTGTCCTCATCTGTTGTGAGCTTTAACATGTGGTGCATTTGCTGTGACCTTTGCACATCTTTGGGTACAGACACTCCCACAAGAATGTACTTTCCTTCCTTCAGCCCAGGAACTTGTCTCTAGTCTCCCAGGACGCTGATCCTTCATCAGGCCATATAGGTCTGGGCAGCAAGCCAGCGTCCGTGCACACCAATTTCCAGAGCCCATGCTGAGCCCATGGAAAGCTCACACACCTTTGCCACACCACACAGTGGGGACTTGGACTGTCCCCAGACACTCTTTCCCTGTTTCTTACCTATACTGGCTGACATGGTGTGCCTCAGTGCATCACCAGCCCTCCAGAGAACTCCTGATGAGAAATGCACACCAGGCCTATACTCCAGATTGATTCCTTCAGAACTCACTGGGCAGATTCTTTTGGTGCCTCTAACTGGAGGTTGGGTAGGTCCAATGCCTGCCATCTTCGATAACACTGGAAGGCTCCACAAACTCTCACTTCTCCAAAAAGAGCTAGTCTCATTGCCCCCAGACTCTTTTAATATATCATGGTGGCAAAGGTCACAAATCAGACCTTCTGCTTTGCTCAAATCAATTTTGTCCAGCACTTGTTAAGTCTCCACTGAGCCTGGCTATAAATAACCTAGTTTCTTTGTTCTTGGCAGTTATGATGAAATGGCAGGGGTGGGGCTGGAGTGATGACAACAAAAGTAGAAGGGCAAAACCCATACTTTGGTGTCCTGAGTCATTGCCATTCGTAAATACTTAGTATACCGATCATTTCACACACCTGCACTCACCTTTTCCATGGGACAGATGGCTACTATACTCATTATCGTTATAGACTTATTATGGTTATAGACTGGATATAAACAAGATTTTCAGATAATTTAGTCCAAATTCCCTTAATTTGCAGTTAAGGAAATTGAAATCTGTATGCACGCAAATATGAAAATTTTATTTTCTCCCATAGCTTGTTCCTTTGTGCCAGAAATTCTGGAACATTTTAAGCAGAAGGAAATAGGTACCAGCTATTTCAAAACAACCTACAAAGATGACTAGGATTACAGTCTGAACCATTTTAAGCTGTGCTTTTAAACTGATTATTTCCAAGTTCCTGAAAAAAACAAAACAAAACCCTTAAATTCAAAGAATTTTTCCAACTCCTACATTTCCTTTTGAGGAAAATCTTAATTTGGCTGATAGAAGTAGAAAAAAGTACGTGGAAAGCCAGACCACCCCTCAGGGACACCTCTGTCTTCCTATTTGGGGAGGCCTAGAAAAGGGGAGGTGTTTTTTATTAGTAAGGGGTGCGATGGTCCACTTTATGTGTCAACCTGGCTGGGCTGCGGTACCCAGAGATTTGGTTTAACACTAGTCTAGATGTTGCTATGAAGGTATTTTTCAGATGTGATTAACATTTCAATCAGTAGACTTTGAATAAAGCAGATTATCCTCCATAATGTGAGTGGACCTCACCCATCAGATGAAGTTCTCAAGAAAAAAAAAGACTGAAGGCTCCCTAAGAAGAAGGACCTCTGCCTCCGGACTGCCTTCGGGCTTGAGCTGCAATATCAATTCTCCCCAGGTCTCCAGCCTGCTGGCCTGGCCTGCAACATTCAGACTTGCCGGGCCCCACAATTGCATAAGCCAATTTCTTAAAATCAGTCTCTTCCTCTCTCTCTTTATCTATATACATATGTCTATAGGTATGTAAATTTATACACACACACATATCCTACTGGCTTTGTCTCTCTGGACAAACCTTACTAACACTAAGGGTGTCACAGTGAGCCTGACAGTGGCCCAAAGAATGGTTCATCCCTGACCACCACCTTTACTGGGAGAGACTCTGAACTTCCCAAGGCCAACAGCAGGAGACACAAATGACCAAGCCTGAGACTTACCACCTGGCTGGGGTAGCCTGGGCAGTGCAGGATTTCCTGGGGAACCTGAACATCGTGTCTCATCTATCTCCCTTTGTGCCAATGGGACCTTCCAGGCCACAGAGGTTTTCCTGGCAAGGCACCAACTCTGAGAGGGGAAAGCCAGGAGGAACAGTAATGACAAGCCCAGAGTTAGGGTCCTCTCTGTTCAAGGCCGATTTATCCTATCAAGACTTGAACTAGCACACTGCAGCAGGACTCCCAATTCTTATGGAAAGAAATGTGAACCTAACAGTTACTGGAGGTCTCTTGGCAAGAAGAGAATTTTTTTGTTCTCCATCCATTTCCTTATCTGTTTTTTGAGGTGCAGTGGTCCTCTCTGTTTCACATGAGACTCTTCTGTACCTGGCTGGGACCTCCAGGTCTCATGAAGAGAAGGTGAGTGTGTGAACTGGAGGGAAAGGCATAGAGTTGTTCTTGGGCTCTGGATAAGAAGATCATTTTGTTCTGAACTTTAGTGATGCAGCAAGTGCCACAAGGTAGGACTGGCATTGTTTCGGAGGTTCAGCAATGTCAGAGTGTCCCCGCAATTCTTTTGATCTTTCATCCATGGTCATAGGGTGGCTGCTTCCATTCCAGGCAAGACTTTCTTCCACATTCATGGCAGGAAGAAGAGGTACAGAGCCACACAGCAGAAAAACAAATGCTCTCCAAATATCCCCAGCAGACAGTTGCTTATGTCTCATGGGCTAGATCTTGGATGTCTGGCCACTCCTAGCTGCAGAGCTGCAAGGGAGCCTGGGGAAATATTTGGTTCTTCTAGTCTCTGCAGTAGAAGGAAGAAGAACTTTATAATACAGCTGTGTTTGATATGAATCTGAATCATACATTTTTAAATTAGTGTGATAAAATATTTTTGCATATTATGGGAAATTTTTGATATAATGCAACCTGCCACCACCACCACCACCCCCGCAAATAAACTTTTCTTTGAGAGCCACCCTGTAGATCAGGGTTTTCAAAATTGTGGGTTATGAAGTTTATTTAATGGGACTCAACTAGAGGGAGGAGAAGGAGATAGAGGAAGAGAAAAGAAGGGTGAGAGAGACTGAGGAAGAAGAGAAGGGTGAAAAATGGAAAATAATAGAAAATATCAGGATGAAACTTTTGTTTCAGCTAGACATGTTTTTTTTTCTTTACTCTTAGTTGCAGTCAAAAGATATTGAAATCTACTGTTATACAGCATGGAAATAACACATGCAAAAAATGTTTCAAGAGACTTTTGCATGCATGGCTTTGTACTACTCTCACCATAGCAAGCTTAAGCATAGCAAACTTGGTCCCACACTCATTTAGCATTTTTATTAACTTGGTGTCTTCCCTGCCCCTTCTTCTCAGGCTTCAAATATGTATCTTGTGCTTAACAAATTCCACTTGTTCCTGCTACTCCCTTGCCACTTTGTTTTCATTGAGGTGTCATCCACCTGGAACTGATAGCCTACATTCATAAAATCCATTTCTTCTCCTCCATTTCTCCTAAGAAATGGCTTCTATTTCCTCCCATCCCAATATGCACTCTTAAAAGATCCTTCATGTCAAATTCAGTCTTTCCTGCCAGCCAATCAAAATTCCTCATCACTTTGTAGAAGTGTGTGTTTTCGTTGGTCATGCTCACCTTGAAACACTTTCCTCTGTGCTTTCTGATATACTCTTCTGACTGCCTTTCTCCCTTTCCTTCATCGACTCTGCTTCCTCCTGTTCTTTAAAACTGGGCTTCTGCCTTTTGCTCTCTTCTCTTGCCATCTCTGTCTTTTTGTATCTCTGTCTCTTTCTCTCTCTCCCTCTCCATCTGCCTCTTCTTCCCTCTCCCCCTCTCTCTCCTTCTCTGAGAGCTTGTCTCTCTCATAGATAAAATGATCATCACCTTTATGCTAATGACTCTACTACTGTATTGCCAGTTCTATTCTCTCACTCTTATCCTGTACCCCACTCTTGGAAATCTTGAACTCAGCATATCTGAAATGAGAGGAATCACTTCCCCACTCAAAACAGGTTTTCCCTCCCAATTTCTCTAGCTCTATAAAATGTACAACTTTTCCAGTGGCCCAGGCAGGCCTCATCGAAGCCATCTTTGCTTCTTTGCCCTTTTTATCCTTCACATCCTCCTAGAAGAACAGTCCCATGTCATAGGGCATGGAGTGGCTTCACTTGCTACTTGTTCTGCCCACTGGTGGAGTGAAATCAACTGAGAGGGCGTGGACCTACCATTCCACTTTTTTTTTTTTCTCATCTAAGCTAACGATTAATTCCTGGGATTTATTTCTTTGAAGAGAATCATTATTTTTGAAGTTCCAGATGCAAAATCCATTATCTCTTAATAGGAAAACATCAATTTTTTATTCCTTTAAGCATTTGTCTTCAAAATTTAAAACAATGCTGAGAGATATTAAACATGTAAATTATTCCCCCCATTTAAGAAACTATTTGGGGAAAGCAGCATGTAAATCAATGAAGTTAGAATATGCCCTCACACCATACACGAAATAAACTCAAAATGGCTTAAAGACTTAAATGTAACACAGGATACCATAAAACTCCTAGAAGAGAACATAGGCAAAACATTCTCTGATATAAATCGTAGCAATGTTTTCTTAGGTCAGTCTCCTAAGGCAATAGAAATAAAAGCAAAAAGAAACAAATGGGACCTAATCAAACTTACAAGCTTTTGCACAGCAAAGGAAACCATAAACAAAAGGAAAAGACAACCTATGAAATGGGAGGAAATATTTGCAAAAGATGCAATCGACAAGGGCTTAATTTCCAAAATATACAAACAGCTCATACAACTCAATAGCAACAACAACAACAAAAAACCAAACAACTCAATAAAAAAATGGGCAAAAGATCTAAATAGACATTTCTCCAAAGAAGACATACAGATGGCCAACAGGCACATGAAAAGATGCTCAGCATCGCTAATTATCAGAGGAAGGCAAATCAAAACTACAATGAGGTATCTCCTCACACTGGTCAAAATGGTCATCAATAAAATGTCTACAAATAACGAATGCTGGAGAGGGTATGGAGAAAAGGGAACCCTACTATACTATTGGTGGGAATGTAAATTGGTAAAACCCACTATGGAAAACAGTATAGAGGTGCCTTAAAAAACTAAAAAATAGAGTTGCCATTTGATCCAGCAATCCCACTCCTGGGCATATATCAGGAGATAACTCTAATTCTAAAATATACATGCACCCTAATGTTCACAGCAGCACTATTTACAATAGCCAAGACATGGAAGCAACCTAAATGTCCATCGACAGATGAATGGATGAAGAAGATGTGGAATATACATATACATGTATATATACATATATACATACAGAGTGGAATATTACTCAGCCATAAAAAAGAATGAAATAATGTCATTTGCAGCAACATGGATGGACCTAGAGATTATCATACTAAGTGAAGTAAGTCAGACAGAGAAAGACAAATACCATATGATATCACTTATATGTAGAATCTAAAATATGATACAAATGAACTTATTTACAAAACAGAAACAGACTCACAGACATAAAAAACAAACTTATGGTAACCAAAGAGGAAAGGGGGTGGGGAAGGGATAAATTAGGAGTTTGGGATTAGCAGATACAGACTACTATATATAAAATAGATAAACAACAAGGCCCTACTGTATAGCATAGGGAACTATATTCAATATCTTGTAATAAGCCATAATGGAAAAGAAAAAAAAAATATATATATATGTGTAGACACACACACACATACATGTATAACTGAATCACTTTGCTGTACACCAGAAACTAACACAACATTGTAAATCAACTATACTTCAATAAAAAATTTTTTAAAAAAGATTATTTGGCAATGCCTCTAAAGAGTCATGAAGCATTTGTACCATTTGACAAAATAATAAAAATTCCAAGAAAAGAACAGGCTAGAATCTAAAGGTATTCATTATAGACCTATGGAGAAATAGAAAGCAACCTAACAGTTAATAGAAAAATGGCTTGGTAAATTATGCATGAGAAATTACCAATTTCAATTAGATATGATGCAGTCATTAAAAGTGATAATGGCAAAAATTAAGTAGCAACCTAAAAAATGTACAGAAGAAAAACCCAGAATATGAATTGTGTTTCTGCTATGATTACAGCTAAGTTAAAATTAGGTATGTATTCTGGCAAGAACTGGAAAGAAATTTGGAAAAATAATTTATTTTATTTTAAGATGGTAGAATCTGAATCATCTTTTAAATTTCATTTTCATTTCTTCGTTTATTTCAAAAGGCATGGCATAGGCAGTGGCTGTGTGGTATGGACTATGACTTACAGTGAAAATTACATTTTATATCCTCTACTAGGATACACACACTCATATATGTGAACTGTATTTCATTATATTGTCATTATAAGATACACAATTTTTTACATGGTAACATCTCTAAAATTGGGATGCATGTTACAATTGATGGGATCTTGAACTAATAAATGTCAGCCTTTTTTTCTCTCTTGGAGATACATAAATTCATGGTGCCTGTCATAAGTTTCATGACACAGTTACCGTATATGATATATTGTGACATTTTCTCTTCTTTTCTATTTTGTATCTTTTTTTATTTTTTAATATTGGAAGCAACTCACTAAATTGAGTTTTACAACTCATTAATGCAGAAGCTGGCAAACTATGGTCGGGTTTTTGTATGGCCCATGAGCTAAGAATGGTTTTTGAATACTTGGAAAAGAGAAAAAGAAGAACATTTCATGATATGCAACAATTAAAAGAAATTCAAGTTTCAGTGTCATAAATTTCTCTTGGAACCCAGGCATTCATTCATTTCTATATCATCTATGACTACTTTAACATTGCAAGGGCAGACTTGAGTAGCTGTGACAGAGACCATATGGCTACAAAGCTTGAAATATTTATCATGTGGCTCTTTATAAATCAAGTTTGCAGAACCTACACTAATGTATGGCAATTCATTGTTTAGAACACTTCTGATGTAGTAGCAGGAACACAGAGAAAGAAGATCTGGATCCAAATTTTGGCTCCACCATTGCTACTACCTTTTCATTTACAAATAGATAGCATGCCTACCTGATAGTGGTGAGTTTTGTGTGATCATTTATCTAAAATGCTTGGCCCATAGTAGCTATTTGAAAAGTGTTAGGCATTTTTCCTCTTTCCTTTTAAATTTTTCTTAAGCCATGACCCCCACGATTTTCCATCACAGATAATGATAATTACTACCATGCCACCATCCCCTTTCCAGGGCAGTCTTGAGGGCAAAGTCCAAAGTGGTCTTCCACAGTGTGAAATTTTTGATGTTTCACATTTTATCCTAAAATTTCAAAGGGGTTTTTCATTCTATTCCAAGGTATATTCATGTTTGTTTCAATATAAAAGTAATTTTTAGGTCGAATAAAATGGGCAGTCCTGGAAGATTTACCATGTTTGTCTTGGGGCTTTGTGTGTATCTTTGCTCAGTGCCATGTATTTGCATTTCCCAGTTTGAGAAGCACAGGTTTATACATGAGATTTGTTGTTGTTGTCATTGTTTTAAGAACTTTCTTTTCCAGAACTCACCTTTGTCATTTGGTTGTAGTTAATAGGAGTGAAGAGAAGCATTTTTAAAGGAGGCCATTCAAGCTGGGTTTGAGAATGGAAGATGCTAGTACCTAGGAAGGATCATTAAAACCAAAGATCAGTCCTGAGCTTGTGGGTGCAAAGCTGATGTTTTCTAGAGTTCCCTGAAGCAGTTAGGATTAACTGGGCTCAGCTGATGGAGCTCACAAGCGACTCATGCCAGAGGTTTATTGAATGATTTGCAAAAAGAAATTATCAAATGCGCTGGAACAATATCATTGCTTTTTCTCCCTACAGATAAAGTTATATGGAAAGCCAAATCACAGCCAGAAAGCTGCTTGCTGAGCATAGAATCAGAGGAGTATCTGAATGATCTTCATGGCTATTGTATCAAACTCAAAAGTCTTGGCATATCCATTTGTATGCTGGGTGCGTGCCTACGAATCAAACCAGAACACCCGTGTTCATCAGTCAGAGTCTCCTATACAGTGCTAAAGGTAGCTGACACATTACATTCTTCACCTTGGGGTTTTTCTTTTCTTGATTCCAAGCCAACCTTCCCCTTCCCTACCAAATACACTTCTGCTTACTCATTCTTTCTTCAGATGTTAAAACCATTGATTAGCATACAGTGGTGTAATTCAAAGTGTATCCCATAAAATAATAAATAAGCTTGGAAATTTTGGGGTAAGTGAAGTTAAACTGTTTATTTTTGTGGGACTTCTCAGAGTTTTTATGTATTAATGTGAATCATGAAACTCCAAGAAGGGAGCCTACTATGTGACATGTCTCAGACTTTTTTTCTGTATATTTGCTTTCTCAGAGTATCTCTCAGGACTAATAGAAGTAGAAAATGCTGGGCTCCAGTTCTCTTCCCTTCACATTTGTTCAAGTCTTGATAACATTATAGGTCCTAGTCATACCATCAGCCTAAAGAAATCCTACCGTGTTAGAGTGACTTGTGCAGGAAGATCATCTTATCTGGTTTATATTGAATCCATCTGCTTAAATTTCTGAGTTGAAATGAGGTCACCTAACATACTGATATATTCATATAACAAATATATATACATATATATGTATTTTTTACTAAAATGATAGTAACCACATTTGAAAAATAAATTGGCTAAAGAAAGGATTACTGCTATCCTCACCATCCTAATTCAACAATGAGCGAAAAAATTAAGGGTTTCTTTTGTATGCTCTTAGAGTTTCTCCTCAGTAAATAAATTTTTAGAAATTTTACCTAAGTCATTCATTTTAAAAAATAATTAAAAGTACCTAGTTTTCACTGTTTTGATATTCATGTCTTGCTTTAAAATCATCAATTTAGAAACATCTTCCAAAAGGTTGTCTAATCCTTTCCCATACATACAGAAAATACGGTGCTTAATCCATCTGAAATATGTTCACCTGCTACTATATTTAAAGACATTTCCAAGAAAGGGAAAGACACAATTTACTGTCATCAGTTATTCTTTCTAGTGTCTGCCTATCTCCTCCACCACAATGGTTGCCTTCCTTCCTGCAATATTTGGGGAAAGGGAAGTATGTTTCAAGTCTACATCTAAGTAAGTCTGTGCAGCTTCTCCATTGTCCTATGGCTTCTACCCAGAGCTCCTAGGGTCGTCTTGGGCCTCTGTTCACTTCACTCTTGGTCACTGCCCAGAATTCTGGGCTGCAATGCCAAATGATTTCACCAGGGGGTGGGGTAGGGGTAGGGGGCTCAGGTAGAGGAGGCCACAATTCCCTCATTGTTAAGCAATAGAATTTTACTGGATATTTGTGGTTTAAAAAAAAAAAGAAGAAGAGAAATTTCAGTTCATCCCAAAACAGGAAGCAATATTAGACATTACTCTTCTTATAAGTCCAACGTCTTCCCTGTCACTCGTTTCTCAAGCCAGGCCTGCTGCTATGCTACTGGGAGCTGCCTCTCCTTTTTCTGTCTCCCTAGATGTCAGCTTAACATCCCCAAATTGCTGTTACTTTCTAGTGCAGAGCAATCTATCCATCTAACCCAGTGGTTCTTCACTGGAGACAATTTTGCCCCTTCCCCAGGGGATATTTGTCAATATCTGGAGACAATTTTGATTGTCATGACTGAGCAGCGAGGTTCTACTGGCATCTAATGGGTAGAGGCCATGGAGGCTGCTAAATATCCTACACTGTACAGGACAGGTTCCCATAACAAAGAATTATCCAGCTTAAAATGTCAGTAATGCAGACGCTGAGAAACCCTGATCTAATTCCAAACCAAGCCAACCAAACCAGGATCAGGGAATAAGTCTGCAAATCCAGACTCTGATCAAGTTGTTTTGCTAAACAATGGGCCAATTACATCAAGACTCCACCCCTAGCAATATAAAGAATCAACAAACATTTCTCTAGCATATCCTTATTTTATTTTTGAGCAGTGACCATGCCTACTAATTTTTTAAAAGTAAGAAGAACAGTAGAAACATTTTTACTTCCCCTGTTCAGAAAAAGTCCTTTAAGGCTGGAGATTTTTTATTCCAGTTACAATTGTGTCTAAACTGCTTTTCTTTTGTGTAAGTATAAACACTCCTTTTTCTGAAGCCTTACTAAAAGAGATACTGTGTTGAGCCTTTGCCGGTGGCAGAAGACCACAAACCATGCCCATGGTGGGTGACTCTGCAGCTGCAGAAGTCAGAAGATTAGTGCTGTGGTCAGAATATGACTTGTTTGTGTAGTTTATTTTGCTTTAGTGTTGCGCACATCTCATCATGGTGCTTGCCTTATTGTATCATAATTCCCTAGTTACCTATTTGACTCCAATACTTGGTCTACTGTTTAAAAATCAATTTTCCTTTTAATCTACTTCCTCTGGTCCCATTTACTCAGAGAAACAAAATGGCAATTCTAAAAAATAATGTATGTAAACACACAAATGTATTTTAACTGTTTCTGTGACCTGTAAGGATCTAAAACTGGAGTATGTATCAGAAATGCATAGAGAGGACCCAACCCTACAGATTTTAAACAATATGATATGAGGCCCAGGAAACTGGCATTTTAAAGAAATACAGCTTGTGGGACTTCCCTGGTGACGCAGTGGTTGGGAATCCACCTGCCCATGCGGGGTTTACGGGTTCGATCCCTGGTCGGGGAAGATCACACATGCTACGGAGCAGCTAAGCTGATGAGCCACAACTACTGAAGCCCGCGTGCCTAGAGCCTGTGCTCTGCAACAAGAGAAGCCACCGAAATGAGAAGCCCGTGCACTGCAACGAAGAGGAGCCCCTGCTCGCCGCAACTAGAGAAAGTCCATGCGCACAGCAACGAAGATCCAACACAGCCAAAACTAACTAATTAATTAATTAAAAAAATAAATACAGCTTGTGATTCTGATGTAGTTCATTTGGACTCTCATTTTGAGAGATATTGTTTGTAACAATAGCTCATAAACTAAGGTATGACTTGGAGCTTGGAAGAGTTTCCTAAAAGTGAAGAAAACAACAACAATAATCATAACAATAATGCACGTTCTCAGACCTCAGCCTACTCAGCCTACTGATGTTTATGCTCATTCACCAGTAAAACATGACTTTTAGGAGAAATGTGGCTGGAATCCCTTAAATCTTGTCCAACTACAGTCTGAATTGGTCATGTTCTACACTGGAGAGGGCATAACTCCAACCACAGGTTAATTTAAGTGGCCCAGCTCAGTGAAAAGGGGGACTGCCAAGAAGCGAAGTTCATTAAAGTAGGATGCAAAGACAGATGCAGACTTCCTAAAGGAGAATTCTAAGTGCCTGTGAGGGCTTTGTAGCAAGTTTGCTGTCACGGTTTATTAATTTTGGCTCATTTCATTTCAAACCACAGGGTTTTAGTTGGGCTTAACAAAATGTTTTATTCTTATCACTCTTATGTTCAAAAGTCATCAGTAGGTTTAATAAAATGAAATGAAGGTGGGAGTGAAGAATAAAAGAGAGAGGAGATAAGTTTTACTCCAGTAACTAGGCAAGGGATGGTAGAAAGAAAGGAAGGTGAAACACAAAGAGTCTGCCTAGAGTCTGAGAGTAGGAGCCCAGATGTTGCATGTTGTGGCCAAACCCCAGGAAGTGAAATAGCACCGAGGAAGGTGAGACACCAGCCCATGTCCAACTCACGAAGAGTTTATCTGCCAGAGTTCCAAGAGACCTGGATCCTTCCACTGTAGAAGGCTCCCCAAGATAGGAAAGGAATGCTCAAGCATCACTTTTTTGGGGTGGGGGTTGCCACGCAGCGTGGCTTATGGGATGTGGGATCTTATTACCCTAACCCTAACCCGACCAGGGATCGAATACGGGCCCCCGGTAGTGAAAGCCCAGAGTCCACTGGACTGCCAGAAAATTCCCCCTCAAGAACCACTTTCTAACCTACAGCTCCTTCCTTATACTTTCACTGCACACTCCTCATCTAGCAGAAGCTCCAAAGAGCAGGGACTTTGTTTGCTCACTGCTGTCCTCAATTTTTTAGTTGCCCAGAGATGTAGTTCTTGATATCGTGAATACAAGAATATATAAACAAACACCAAATCCAACATCTCAGGATCTCATGGGCAAGAAGGAAAATGTTGTTCCAAGCAACAGGCAGTAAGTTCTAAGAGGGACAGCTGGATAAATAGTACAAAGATCATGGTCTTCTGATAAGCTTTATTTTTCTTATTTCTGGTATAAACACTCTTAATTTGATAAAAACTGAATTCTGGTAACTATTGGTAAATTCCTGTACCAGTTTAAAGGAACAGAAGTTGGGATATATGTTAAGGACAAAAGAAACTAGCCAACAGCTCATTAGAATGCTTTCATGTCTTTGATTTTGGACAAGGTAAACATCAAAATAATATTTGAAAGGTGAACTTTATAAAACAAAAACACAGAAAGTGATGATTCATCCAAATACTTCATCTTCAGAGATTATTTATAATTCAGTATGTTGACATTACCTCTCCTAGAATGGGTTTTTTTTTTTTTTTTTGCACACCACCATCCCCACCCCACCATGGTTTCCCCCTCCCCTTGGTGTCCATAGGTTTGTTCTCTACATCTGTGTCTCAACTTCTGCCCTGCAAACCGGTTCATCTGTACCATTTTTCTAGGTTCCACATACATGCGTTAATATACGATATTTGTTTTTCTCTTTCTGACTTACTTCACTCTGTATGACAGTCTCTAGATCCATCCACATCTCAACAAATGAC
>NC_041221.1:46144326-46144770 GCF_002837175.3 Physeter macrocephalus | reverse complement strand
TCTTGTTTATGGTTTCCTTTGCTGTGCAAAAGCTTTGAAGTTTCATTTGTTTATTTTTGTTTTTATTTCCATTACTCTAGGAGGTGGGTCAAAAAAGATCTTGCTGTGATTTATGTCAAAGAGTGTTCTTCTTATGTTTTCCCCTAAGAGTGTTATAGTGTCCAGTCTTACATTTAGGTCACGAATCCATTTTAAGTTTATTTTTGTGTATGGTGTTAGGCAGTGTTCTAATTTCATTCTTTTACATGTAGCGGTCCAGTTTTCCCAGCACCACTTATTGAAGAGACTGTCTTTACTCCATTGTATATCTTTGTCTCCTTTGTCATAGATTAGTTGACCACAGGTGCATGGGTTTATCTCTGGGCTTTCTATCTTGTTCCATTGATCTATGTTTCTCTTTTTGTGCCAGTACCATATTGTCTTGATTACTGTAGCTTTGTAGTA
>NC_041221.1:46143863-46144057 GCF_002837175.3 Physeter macrocephalus | reverse complement strand
TGTTTCCTTAATCTCTCTTTCAGATTTTTCATCATTAGTGTATAGGAATGCAAGAGATTTCTGTGCATTAATTTTGTATCCTGCAACTTTACCAGAATCATTGATTAGCTCTAGTAGTTTTCTGATGGCATTTTTAGGATTCTTTATGTATAGTATCATGTCATCTGCAAACAGTGACAGTTTTATTTCTTCTT
>NC_041221.1:46141365-46142278 GCF_002837175.3 Physeter macrocephalus | reverse complement strand
CCTTATTTATTTTCATTTTGGATGATCTGTCCATTGGTGTAAGTGAGGTGTTAAAGTCCCCCACTATTATTGTGTTAATGTTGATTTCCTCTTTTATAGCTGTTAGCAGTTGCCTTATGTATTGAGGTGCTCCTATGTTGGGTGCATATATATTTATAATTGTTATATCTTCTTCTTGGATTGATCCCTTGATCATTATGTAGTGTCTTTCCTTTTCAGTCTGTATGTGTCCCTAGGTCTGAAGTGGGTTTCTTGTCGACAGCACATATATGGGTCTTGTTTTTGTATCCATTCAGTAAGCCTCTGTCTTTTGGTTGGAGCATTTAATCCATTCACGTTTAAGGTAATTTTCGATATGTATCTTCCTATGACCATTTTCTTAATTGTTTTGGGTTGGTTTTTGTAGGTCCTTTTCTTCTCTTGTGTTTCCCACTTAGAGAAGTTCCTTTAGCATTTGTTGTAGAGCTGGTTTGGTGGTGCTGAATTCTCTTAGCTTTTGCTTGTCTGTAAAGCTTTTGATTTCTCCATCGAATATGAATGAGATCCTTGAGGGGTAGAGTAATCTTGTTTGTAGGTTCTTCCCTTTCATCACTTTAAGTATGTCATGCCACTCCCTCTGGCTTGTAGAGTTTCTGCTGAGAAATCAGCTGTTTACCTTATGGGAGCTCCCTTGTATGTTATTTGTCATTTTTCCCTGGCTGCTTTCAATAATTTTTCTCTGTCTTTAATTTTTGCCAATTTGATTACTATGTGTCTAGGTGTGTTTCTCCTTGGGTTTATCTTGTATGGGACTCGCTGCACTTCCTGGACTTGGGTGGCTATTTCCTTTCCCATGTTAGGGAAGTTTTCGACTATAATCTCTTCAAATATTTTCTCTGGTCCTTTCTCTCTCTCTTCTCCTTCTGGGACCCCT
>NC_041221.1:46109531-46141276 GCF_002837175.3 Physeter macrocephalus | reverse complement strand
CTCAGTTATTCTGCTATTGATTCCTTCTAGTGTAGTTTTCATTTCAATTATTGTATTGTTCACCTCTGTTTGTTTGTTCTTTAATTCTTCTAGGTCTTTGTTAAACATTTCTTGCATCTTCTCGATCTTTGCCTCCATTCTTTCTCCGAGGTCCTGGATCTTCTTCACTATCATTCTGAATTCTTCTTCTGGAAGGTTGCCTATATCCACTTCATTTAGTTGTTTTTCAGGGGTTTTATCTTGTTCCTTCATCTGGTATATAGCCCTCTGCCTTTTCATCTTGTCTATCTTTCTGTGAATGTGGTTTCTGTTCTAGAATGGGTTTTTAAAGACTTCTTCAAGAAGGTGTGAGAGAAATCTTTTCAAATAAAATGACAATTTATTTGGTCAAAAATATATGTAAGGCCTTCAAGACATTTGTGTAGCCCCCTTCATTAGGCACTAAAAATTTGTTAATTTTTAAATTAAAAAAATTTTTCATGCACATCTGTATTTCTTGGTTCTGGTCAGTAGCCAGAGAAAGATGGAGAAAAAGATATGATCCCATCCCAAGCAGAGGGTGATGGGTATTTCAAGCTGTGTAAAATTTATGTTCTGCCTTAAAATATTTCTTAGTTTATTACTCGGGATCCAATTACTTGCATTTTGCTGATAATGCAGCATCAGCAAAACTGGCATATTATACAGGCTTGTACTTGATCTTAACAAAATAAAACAAAGGCAAAAATTAGCCTTATTTTTCCAGGAAAAAAAAATATCTGGAGAAAGTACACTTAAAGATGTAATGGAAAAGTATTAACTAAAGTTCTTTGGTAGTCAAAATTTAACTACTTAGTATTAACTAAAACTGTTTGGTAACATTCAGGTGTGAACAGATACATTTGGTGTTTTTTAGAAAGGCACAAAGACTTAATATTTTAAAACATATTCTTTCCAATAGAACTGACAATGTAGGTTCCTTCATGGGTTTGTGACTGTTTTGTCACACAAATTAGTCAAAAGCTAAGAGCTGTCCTACATTTTGCTTCTGGAGCTCTTTAAATTTCCATTCCTTCTTTTGGGAGAATTTGGTTCTGGTTCACCCAATAATGCTTCGAGTCTGAGTCCAATAACTTGCTAGACCTGCATAGTAGTGTCTGAGATCCACAAGCAAGATCTGTGTGAAACCCCAAAAGCTTAATCAGTAAAACATTTGATGGAAGTCTTAAAAAGTTCTTGTGTCATTTGAAAGCATAGGAGAAACAAGACCCCCTAGACCACGTAGTCCCTTAATTGAAGACTACAACTCATCATGGATGCCCTAAGCAGTCGTCAGTTCTGGATAGACAATTAGATTTTGGTTTTTTGGTTGATAGCATATATATACTTGATATACATATTTAGATTGCCTTAGGGTTTTTATTCTTAATATATGTAATCATAATAAAATAATGTAGAACTGCAAAGAATGGGTGATTAGACCAAACATATTCTCAGTAAAGATATACCCTTGAAGCTATTGTTTGTTTTTTACCATATTTTACTATCTTGAGGATTTCTTAGCTATATAGTGAACACATCTTCTCCATCCCTGTCACCAAGAGAACATAAGAGAGCAAGAGTGAGAGAAGAATAGTTCAAAGAATTTTATCACATTTCTAGACTCAGGAGGCAATTTGGAAGACTGAATTTAAATATCAAAAAAGTGTAATTTTAAGATATTTCTCATTGGCTTAAGAAGATAGGATCAAAGTATTTTTAATTTGGATTTTCTGGTAATTTCTAAATGTATTTCTATGTATACCATGCATATGATGATTCCAGCCTTCTCTATATTTTCCACTTCCCTGTGGATGACTGACATCTTCCCTTCCCCAACTCTCAGGAGATGACCTTGATGTTTTCATGCATAGGTAATAAAAGCGTTGTGCATGTGCAGCCCATCTGCCTTCCTCTACTCTTACAAAAAAAAATTTTTTTGCATCAGTTTATTAAGTAGCCAATAGAGATAAGATATTGCTGAATATACCTTAAGATGAAACTCATTCTATAAGTATTCTGCATATCTCTTTGCAACTGACTTAGCTAAGAGTTTTACTTTAGTAACTATCTGTTTGTTTATTTAGTTCTAGTCCCAATTCTCTTTGTTATCCTATTTGTTATATATTGATATCTATCTCTCGTAGCCACAGTGGCTTGGAAATTAAGGTAGAGTTTATTTGACAGAAATTCTGGTTTTAAATTATGTTTTTTATAATTTATAAATGTATAAATTGTCTTTTCCTAATGACATTTTTTAAAAAGCCTTGTTTTTCAAAATTGAAATTGATTCTAAAACAATAAAAATTGAGTTGTTTTCTTTTTATTAAATTTTGAGAGTTTGTTATTATATTCTGGATATAAATCCTTTATCAGATATATTATTTATAAATATTTTCTTCCAGTCTGTAATTTGTCTTTTTATTTTCTTAACAGTGTCCTTTGAGGAGCAGAAGTTTTAAATTCTGACAGAGTTCAATATATCATTTCCTTTTATGACTCATGCCAATGAGTCATAACATCATATCATTCATTTTATGACTCTCATACCTATGAGTCGCTCATATCCTATCTATGAAATCTTTGCCTAATCCAAGGTCACAAAGATTTTTTTTCCCTATGTTTTCCACTAGAAGTTTTACAGCTCCTGGTTTTACATGTAGGTCTATGATCCATTTTGAGTTATTTTTTGTATGGTGATGGAATTTTTGTATGGTGATGGGAGATACAGATCCAAGTTCAATTTTTTGCCTGTGGATATCCAAATGTCCAGCATCTCTTGTTGAAAAGTCTATTTTTTCCCTCATTGAACTGTCTTTATACTTTTCTCAAAAATCAGTTGTGTATGTATGTGTTCATCTATTTGGGGGCTCATTCTTTTCCATTGATCTATATTTCTATCTTGGTGCCAACATCTCATTGAGTTGATTACTGTAACTTTATAATGTCTTGATACCAAGTGGTGTTAGTCCTCTAATTTCATTGTTCTTTCTCAAAATTATTTTGGCTAGTCTAGGTCCTATGCATTTCCATCTGAATTTTAGAATAAATTTGTCAATTTCTATCAAAAATCCTGCTGAAATTTTGATTGGGATTGTGTTGAATCTACAGATCAACTTGGAGAATATTGAAATCTTAATAATACTGAGTCTTCCAACCCATGAATATATCTCTAGATTCATATCCAATATATCGGGTTGACCAAAAAGTTCATCATAACATTTTAAGATGTTATGGAAAAACCTGAACGAACTTTTTGGCCAACCCAATATATCTCTATTAATTTTGGTTTTCAATTTTTCTAAGCAATGTTTTATTGTTTTCAGTATATAAGTCATTGGTTTTGAAGAATTTGATTATGATGTGCCTTGGTGTAGCTTTCTTTATTTTTCTTGTGCTTGAATTTGTGGGTTTATAATTTCCATCAAACTTGAAAATTTTTTGGTTATTATTTTTTCAAATATTTTTTCTGCCTTCCCCTGATTCTCTCATCTCTTGATAACTCAAATTACACATATATTTGTTCACCTGAAGTTGTCCAAGAGCTCACTGATACTCTGTTCACTTTTTTAAAATCTCTGTTTTTCTACACATTACATTTTAGATAGTATCTATCAGTCTACCTGAAAATTCACTAATTTTTTTTAACTCCAATGTTCAATCTTCTGCTAATCACATCCAGTGTATTTTTTATTTTAGACATTGTATTTCTATTTGGGTCTATTTTTTTACATCTTTCATGTCTCCATTTAACATTTTGAAAATATCAAATATAGTTATAATCACTATTTCGATATTCTTGTCTGCTAATTCTAACATATTTAGTTCTGAGTTTATTTCGATTGACTGATTATTTCCTTTACTATGAGGTTGTATTTTTTCTGATCCCTAGTAATAATTTGCATGCCTGGTAATTTTTTATTTGATGGCAGTCATTGTCAATTTTACCTTGTTATATGTTTTACTTTTACAATACTTACGTAAATACTCTTGCACTTTGTTCTGGGACATAGTTATGTTATGTGGTAAGAATTTGATTTTTTCAAGTCTTGCTTTATGATTTATTAGGTGGGATCAGAACATTCCTCAGTATAGAACTAATGATTCGCCACTACCAAGACAACATCTTTCTGAGTACTTTACCCATTGCCCCATGAATCATGAGGTTTTCCAGTGTGATTTCTGGGTACAAGAACTATTCTGATCCTGTATGAGTGCCAGGCACTCTTCCTCTACCCATTCCAGGTGATTCTGTCCCTGGTCTAAGGCAGTTTCCTCACATGCATATGCTCATCGGTACTCAACTGAAGATTCAAGGAAAACTCTTCAGATCTTCAAATAGCTCTGTACAACTTTTTCTTTCCCAGTACTCTTTCCTGTGAACTCTAGTCACCTTGCTCATGCCAGACTTTCAGCTCCCTCCCAAGTCAGGGAATCATCCAGGCTCCACCTGCGTTTTCCCTTTTCTGCACTATAGACTGGAATCTCTCTTAAGACAGCAAGCAAGGGTAAATATAGGGCTCATCTCACTTGTCTCCTTTCTTTTAGGAATCACAGTTATTCAATGTATGATATCCAGTATCTTGAAAACTATTGCTTCGTATATTTTCTTCATTGATTGATTATTTAAAGGTGGGAGAATTAATCTGGTCCTGTTACTCCATCTTGGCCAGAAGTATAATTCAGTTCCTAGAGTATTTATTTGGAGAAGGATAACCGGTACTATTCGTTATCAGGAAAGAAAGGAAAAAGAAAATAAGACAGTTATTTGGTTTTAAACAAATGTTGTAGAGAAAGGTTGTTGGGAGGCAGCAAAATGAGAAAAAAAATAGTGTAGAGTTTTTCATGAAGCTAAATTTATTTCATTTAAATGGCAGTTCCTTATGCTGAGATGATATACTTGCTAAGTTTTGTGTGTTAAAAAGACTTCCACTTGATTTTTTTTACCTTGTAAAATTAAAAATTGGTGACTCTTCAAAAAAAAAATACTGGCCTATCAAATTCCATAGTCTAGAAAGGAGTGGTAAGTTTGGGGACTGAGAACAGGTAAACTCCAGGTGGCTGAGAAATAACTGATTTCTGAGTTGACAAATAAAAAACAATTCTTTGAAGGTTGAGATTGTATCTTTATTCATCATTTTATTTCCAGTGTTGAGCACATAGTTGGTGCTCAAGATATGCTTGTTGAATGAGTGAATGAATGAATGAGTGAATTTGGTGCCTAACCATCCAAGGACTGCTTGTATGGCAGCTCAGGAATTTTCCAGTGCAGCCCTCTTAATTGATCTGCTTCATTAAAACAGAAACAGTGAGACTAACTGGCTTTGACACAGGCTTATTTCCCAGGTCACTGCTATGACTGTCACACTCCTCAGTAAACACTGTGGTGCAAGGCACCTGAGGCAAAGGACCTAATCATTTGGCAGGATTTTGGACCATGACAACACAGATAGGGAGAGAAGAAAGAGTGCAGCATTAACTGGTGAATCTGACAAGATTTAGGAACAGATATAAAACTGGCAAAGAATTGACCAGGCAGACCTGCCTTGTGCGTTACAACCCTGGTCACTTACCAGAATCACCTGAGTTACTAAGATACTAAGCCCTATATCCAGAGATTCAGATTCAATTAGTCTGAGGTGAGGCAAGGAAATTGGCTTATTTCTGAAGCCTTTAAGTAATTCTATTGTACAGCTCAGATTACAAATTATTGTGTCAAGCCAAGAAATCAATAATCCCCATCCTTCTACCTTTGCTGATCTCTACCATTTAAAAGGTGTTCTATTCTCCAGTAAGGTGCTACTAGTAAGAGGTATGCATTGTAAAAATGCAAGCCAGATGTTGGTAAACATGAAACTCAGTTTTTGTATTGGTGTCCATTTTCCTTTTACAAGCCACCATTTCTGTTACAGCAGGAAAATAAAATATAGTACAATCAGGTAAGTGCCCATCTAATTTAGTATACCTGTTGTCAGATTCAGGTATTATTATTTCAATCACTATCCAGTTCAAAATTCTTTCTTCAGACTGCCTTCACTCCCAATGCTTACTGAAATTCCAGAGGCGGAATCTCATGCTTGACTTTTGTGAAGGCTTCAGGGAGATGGGAAGATCAGGAAAAATGAGCTAACTGACACAGGACAGTGGGCAGGAAACTGAATAGCTGGTTACAGTCACTTCGCTGCTGATTCTAGCTGGCAAGGTCATCACCCAGTCTGGTTGTGGGTATGTTCCTGCTGGCTGAGGAATCTTTGTACGCTCCTGGCATCCTGAGATTCACTTCTGCTTCACCCCCAGAGTGGTGGTCTGCCATGAGTCTCTCTTTGCAGAATTCCTTCACTCCTACCCAACCTTTATAAGGCCTGAGGCAAGTGGAGGCCCACATACCTTAAGTCTATATATTTAAGAATTATTAATCAAGTTAACAAATTGTTAAATGAAATATGTTCTATTGTCCTAACTTGAAAATATACTTTGTAAGAACAAATCAGAAAAATATATATAAAGCTTAGAGTTAGCAAAATATCAATTAAATCAATTAGATTTAATTTGGATTACACATGACTGAGTGTTCTTTTGATAGGCTGGCTATGTTTGGATGAACAATAGTTCAGAAATTAATATATATTTGTTTCCTAGAATCTAAATTTTTTGACCTTCAAGTAAAGGCACTAATTGTTGATATAATCAAAATTTTCACACATATAAATAAAATGTGAATTTCTTTAACTCTCAAAAAACTTTTTTCACATGTAACTTGTATTCTTATGTCAGTAATAATTAAATAGATTAAAAAATAAAATGTAATTATATTTAACCTGTATAAAATTTGGATTAATTTTTAAGAAAATTTAAAATAGATGTAAACAAATAAAACTATTTTTAAATTCTAAAATAAATAAGATTTCTTTTAAAATATTTTAAATTATTTATTAAAATTAAAAGGCAAACTACAAATTATAGTGTATCAATTCATTTTTTCACCATATTTTAAGTCAAAATGATTTCATTAAAACTGAAAATTTAAAATTTTTAAGCATTTAAATTAAATCCTATTAAATATTTTTTAAAAAGTAAAATGATTTGTCATTCTAGAATTTAATGCCCATGAAATTGCCAGTATAAAGGAAAGGAATCATGTTTCATGCATGCTACAACTAGACCTACATATATACACATTTAAGGATTATACAAACAATACTACAGTTGTTTCTCAGCTATCAGGTTAACTATTGAAAATATTGGGCAAATTTATGAGCACCTCTGGAAGTACAAACTAAAACATGAAGAGGAAGAAGAAAATGGACAGTTGATACTGTGAGGGAACAAATTTCATTACAAAGTAATCTTCTGCACTCACACTATTTGAGAGAAAGGGCTTATAAATAAATTTGTCTTTTTTCTCCCTGAAGTATTTGCATTGAATGCACTGCTAAATTCCTCCCCATAGTTCCAAGCAACCTCTGCAGAAGCACAGCCCACAAACCTTCAGGGCTTTGGACACAATTGCCTCTTGTTTAGAGTAACTAAAGGAGTGAAGAAGCTTTCCCTGGAACCTGAAAAGTGTCAGTCTGTGCCAGCTCTGATCTCAGATCCCTGGTGGCAGCAGTACCATGTGGTTTTGGCAAATGCATTTGTTGGCAATATGCAGAACTCTCTCAATCATGGGGTCAAGGACAGGGGCCCCTCTTCCCTGGGACTATGTAAGGCTGGTACCTGTCCCTTTGTTGCATGTGTATCCCAGGAATGGGGGTTTGCTTAGCAAGACGACTTATGCTTCCAACCATCTTATGGGACCTCTGGGCCACTGGGAAGCTTGGACTTACCATTACAACCACCTTGGCTCTGTGGAAAACTGGGAGGTGATTTGTGGCCTCTCCTGACTTGTCCTCTTTCTGATGCCCTCTGCCTGTGTCCAAAGCTCTCTGATGTCTTCTGCCTGTGCCCTGGCAGCCCCGGACGTACCAGAGGGTTCTGCCACTCAGCAAGTCCCTGTGTTCAGGTGTTCTCCTGAACTTCACAGGATCTTCTTTGCGGATCCTCTTTATAGGAAATAACGACAAGTGCTCTCCTTTCTGAAGAGAGTGAGGGTGTGAAAAGAATGTGTTCCATCTCTAACACTCCAAGATTTCTTCAAGGAGTCACCCCAGTCTTTCTCTCCAATAGCTCTATAGACTGTCCTCTAGCAGGTGGAGTAGAGCATCTAATTGACTTCTGATTCCCCCAGTGTTTTTGTCTCATACCTGGCTGGTCCTTATTGATCCTATACATCTGTATTTATGTCTGTTCTCTGACCCAGGAAGGGGTTTGTGGTAGCAAAGGGAAGAAAGTAAGACTCGTGGATTGATGTCTCAAGTTATTTTCAGAATTAATAGTTTATCAACTTCTCCAGTACCTCTCTTTGGTGGTAATATGAGGGGAGGTGAAAATGGATCGTTCTAGGTTCCCAAAATAGCTTTGGAAAGTCACTACAACTGGCTGGATGACTGGTCTGAATCAACCAGTAACACCTCTGACGCTATAAAAACCCACTCTCCCACAAAACCCCTGGAAGGATACTTTTAAACATGATTCTTCTTCATCCCTATTTGTTTAAGTGAAAGTAAAGTGTTTAAGTAAAACACCCTGGGAGGGACTTCCCTGGTGGTCTAGAGGCTAAGAATCCACCTTCCAATGCAGGGGACGGGGGTTTGACCCCTGGTCAGGGAACTGAGATCCTACATGCCGTGGGGTGTGCCACAACCAGAAAGCCCACATGCTGCAACTACTGAGCCCGCGAGCTCTGAAGCCCACATGCCACAACTAGGGAGAAGCCAGCCCGCCATAACGAAGAGCCAGTACACCACAACAAAAGACCCCGCATGCCACAGAGAAGGTCCTGCATGCTGCAACTAAGACCAGATGAAGCCAAATAAATAAATAAATGTTTAAAAAAAAAAACACCCTGGGAAAATCTGTTCTCTATTTTGCAATCTTGCCACTAACAGGAATCTTCCCTGTATTTACCACAAATGAAGATATTCAGAAACTAAAAGGACTGGAAGAGAAACCCTACTAACAAAGCATTTGTCATTTAAATTCAAATTCTGTTCAGGAAAGTCGGAAGTTGAGAATCTTTGCTTTTCCCGAGCATCTATTTGGCAGGATCAAATACATAAATAACTGAATGTAATTTTTATCCTTGTGACACTGTTAATGTTCTTTTTTAAAACACAAGGTTCAGAAATTGTACTTTTCAAACTCAACATCTGCTTCAATATCTGTGGGGACACCAGGATTGTGGGAACTGCTGTCTGTCAAATCCCTCTCTCTTGAGGCTAGAAGCTCCTGGAGGTTTCTGGCTGAGCACACAGGCAAAATAGAGAGTGCAGAAACAAAGAGGGCACTGCCATTCCCAGTCAATCACAGGCACTGGAAGAGACTTAGAAATTTCTAGGAAGGCCCTCCAAAGTGTGGGCCCTACTTCGCCAGGTCTAAGTGAGGTACTGTGCTAACAAGTGCCATGCGACCCACTGGTATGCATCAAGGTGTAGAGGTAAACATAAAGGAGAACTGGCAACAACATTGCTGATCTTGGTTTAGAAGAGAACCCTTTGTTTTTATTCTATTTCACTCACCTCAACAATATTTATCATGTACCATGGACCAGGCATTACAGTAGATGCTAAGATGAGTGGTGGTAGTAAGCATACCCTCAAGGAGTTTATAGTCTAGAGCCATGTTTTAAAATCCTAGCTATTAATTTGAATCACTTTGGGGAACTCTTGAAAAATATTTGCTCCCGGGGGCTTCCCTGGTGGCTCAGTGGTTGAGAATCCGCCTGCCGATGCAGGGGACGCGGGTTCGTGCCCCGGACCGGGAAGATCCCACATACCGCAGAGCGGCTGGGCCCGTGAGCCATGGCCGCTGAGCCTGCGCATCCGGAGCCTGTGCTCCGCAACGGGAGAGGCCACAGCGGTGAGAGGCCCGCATAACGCAAAAAAAAAAAAAAAAAATTTGCTCCCAAGCTCTACCCCAAATCAATATATTCAAATTTTCTGGGGGTGGGGCCCAAGCATCAGAATGCTTTAAAATTCCCCAGGGGATTCTAATGTGCAGCCAGGGTTGAGAACTACTGACCTAGTAGGCAAGAAATGATGCCGAATGAATGAATATCTTCTGATTCTGTTCTCCATGGCCTGTGATCCAACCCAGCAGATCCTGAATCCCTTTAAGAATTTGGACAAGCTCTGTTACAGGGTTTGCCTGGTGAGTTCTTTCTGCCCTGGAGGTGTACAAGGGCCCTTATAGGTCATTATGAGTCCATCCAAGAACTGTTCACCATCTGGCTGTGGTGGACCAGGCTTTACATCACATTGGGGGTGGAGGACATCACTCCTTTCATGACTTTCATGCCTTTTTCTGGCCTAGAACATAATACCAGGTGGACTCCAAAGTCTGTGAATCAGCTTCCCAAACCACACAGAGATTTTTTTGAAATGTAATACTTCACCTGAAACAATTATGAAACCAAATCTCTGCCATATTCTGCTAGACAATTCAGTATCTTAATTATCTGTCAGCCTTTTGGAATTTAAGTGAATAGGTCTCTTTAAACTACTAAATGCTTGCCTACTTCTAAACTCAAAATGAGGTTTATAAAGTTTGTTTCAAAGGAGTTTTAAAAGGGGAAACCATATATTTTCACTTAATAGTTTTTAGACAGTTCCTACTTACATACATACTTCATTTCGTAATTCTAATTCCCTCAAACAATGTTATTTCTTATACCAAGCCTGGCTGACTCTCTGACATGTAGTGCAGATATTTCCACTTGGTATCTGCTGTGTTTGCCCTTCACTGGGGCTGCCAAATGCTGACTAAACAAATCATGTTAGTCAGCTCCCAGCGGGGTTCTCCTCTTGCGTTCAGACTGGAGAGCTATTGCCATCTTTCCATCATATTTAGTTAACATCTTTTGTGTTTTGTGTAACTGTAAACAGTATTTTATTTAGAACTTTATAAATCATAAACAATGACATAATTTTAAACGTACAGCGAATAACACATGAAAATAGAGTCAGGAAAAGAAAAAGCAAAAATATCTGTTTTTTGGAGTCATCATTTCTCTCTTTCTTCTTCTTCTTTTTATTCCTTTGCAGGGTGAGAGTACAGATGATTTCTAATGAAGCTCTATCATGCAACTGGAAAATTCCCACAGCTGAAAGGCTGCTGTCTCAGCCACAGAGCAGACAAAGGTTTCCTCGCACTGAGAGAAAATGGGAATGTGAGGAAAGTCAAGGAAGAATGAAGCCCTACTTCTTTCCTGCTTGATATTATGCAGGTCTTAAAAAGATGTCATCAAAGAAAAATTTGGCAAGAACTTCTGGGTTCTGCTGTTGATGTAAATCTCAGGAGTTAGGCCTCAGACAGGACCTTAGTGTGATTTCACGAGTTCCTTCTTCTGATGAAATTCATTGCCACCTCTGGGGTGCCAGTCTCAGTGAGCCACACTTGGGACCCAAAGTTGAATTGGACATGGTCCCTGTCCTCAGAGAATCTTCATGCCCCCTTACTGAGGCCTGTGCAATCCACAGGCTTCAAATTAGGTGGAAGAAATTCACCTGGGAATGTTGGTTCTATGGAGAGTTGACTCATCCTAAAAGAATCACTATAGAGTATAAATCAGAATATGTATGAGCTGGCCCAACACCCCTAAAAACTCCTTTGCTATTCACCAGCCAGGGCAATCCTCTCATCCTGGTCAGTATCCCCACTTCCACCATGAGTCCTCCCCAGTGTGTGCATATATATGTATACATATTTCTTCTAAGTATATATATATATATATATATATATATACTTATATATCTAAGTATACAGTTGACTCTTGAACAACATGGGTTTGAACTGCACAGGTCCACTTATACACAGTTGTTTCCCAGTAGATACTATAGTACTACACGATCCACAGTTGGTTCATTCCTTGCATGCGGATATATTAGTGGGAAGAAATGTGTGTGCGTGTGTATATATATGTATGTATATACGTGCATATTTATATATATTCTAAGTTAGTACTTGCTATGCATGGAAGATACTAACATCTAAATGGCTTGTGCCCAGCATTGAGATAGATGTAGTTATCTCACCCAATATAGACTACATATTGATCTTATAAGACAGGTATTACTGTACTAATTTTGTCTGATGCAGAAACAGAAGCTGGCAGATGGTAAGTTGCTCAAGGTCACACTGCCAGCAAGGGGTGAAGCCCAGATTCCAGCAGGCCTGCCTGATTTCACAGCCCTTCCAATTCAATGAACCTGATCTCATTTAAATGATATTAAAGTCTAACTTTGCCTCTTAGGTCAGTAACACTTTATTCTTTCTGTTTGTTCCAAATGTCAACCACTTCTTTTTTTTTATTTTTATTTTATATTGGAGTATAGTTGATTACAATGTTGTGTTAGTTTCAGGTGTACAGCAAAGTTAGTTATACATACATATATATATATGTATACATATATATATTCTTTATCAGATTATTTTCCCATATGGGTTAATAACAGAATTGTGAGTACAGTTTGCTGTGCTATACAGTAGGTCCCTGTTGATTATCTATTTTATATATAGTAGTGTGTATATGCTAATCCTAAACTCCTAATTTACCCCTCCCCCCAACCTTTCCCCTTTGGTAACCATAAGTTTGTTTCCTAAGTCTGTGAGTCTGTTTCTGTTTTGTAAATAAATTCATTTGTATCATTTTTTTAGATTCCACATATAAGTGATATCATATGATATTTGTCTTTCTCTGACTCACTTCACTTAGTATGATGATCTCTGGGTCCATCCATGTTGCTGCAAATGGCATTATTTCATTTTTTATGGCTGAGTAATATTCCATTGTATATATGTACCACATCTTCTTTAATCATTCCTCTGTCAATAGACATTCAGGTTGCTTCCACGTCTTGGCTAACGTAAGTAGTGCTGCAATGAACATTGGGGTACATGTATCTTTTTGAAGTATGGTTTTCTTTGGATATATGCCCAGGAGTGGGATTGCTGGATCATATGGCAACTCTATTTTTTAGTTTTTTAAGGAACCTCCATACTGTTCTCCAAAGTGGCTGAACCAATTGACATTCCCACCAACAGTGTAGGAGGGTTTCCTTTCTCCACACCCTTTCCAGCATTTATTGTCTGTAGACTTTTTGATGATCGCCATTGTGACCAGTGTGAGGTGATACTTCATTGTAGTTTCGATTTGCATTTCCTTAATAATTAGCGATGTTGAGCATCTTTTCATGTGCTTCTTAGACATCTGTATATCTTCTTTGTAGAAATGTCTATTTAGATCTTCTGCCCGTTTTTTGATTGGGTTGTTAGTTTTTTGATATTGAGCTGCATGAGATGTTTATATTTTGGAAATCAATCCCTGTTGGTCGCATCATTTGCAAATGTTTTCTCCCATTCTGTGGGTTGTCTTTTCGTTTTGTTTATGGTTGCCTTTGTTGTGCAAAATCTTTTAAGTTTAATTAGGTACCATTTGTTTATTTTTCTTTTTATTTCCATTACTCAGGGAGGTGGATCCAAAAAGATATTGCTGCAATTTATTTCAAAGAGTGTTCTGCCTATGTTTTGCTCTAGGAGTTTCATAGTATCTGGTCTTTCATTTAGGTCTATAATCCATTTTGAGTTTTTTTTTGTGTATGGTATCAACCACTTCTTTACAGTCATCTAATCTACTTTTCCCAAACAATTTTTCTAGAAAATTTGGATGCAATTTCTTCCACTTGATTTCTTAAACATGGATGGAGCAGAAATTTTCCCAATTTGGGGAATAATCTGCTAGGATCTAAACACTTGACAGGTTGGTTATTTCATCATGGTCTCATTGAGGAAAAAGAAAGAAACCATAACATTTTTCCTTCTTTCCTTCCTCTTCCCTTCCTCCTCCCTTCTCTCCCTTCTTCTTTTCTTTCTTATTGTCTCTTTCCTTTCTTCTATTTATTTCTAATTTAAAAGCACCATATATTAAGCCCAATGCATTCCTATCTTACTGAGAAGAAACATATATGTACAGATAATTATCAGGAAATATAATATGTACAATGATAGAAATATATTCAAAATATAGTTCCAGACCAGAAGAGGGTGTGATTAACTCTGTCCTGAAGAGGGTGGTGCCGGGGTATCTAAGTGTTGAAGAATGAATAGGCAAGAGAAAGGGCATTTCAGGGACAGCACAGAGTATGAAAAGCCCAGGGGCATCTTTGTTGGGTACAGATCCCTATACCAGTGACTACTACATGCAATAATAAGAGGAATGGAGATGTAGAAAGGTCAGAGCTAAACAAGTATTGTATTGATATTGGCAAAGTGTGTGCTGTTTCCAAAGACAGGGGTCCTGCTGCTCTCAGCATTGTTATAGTGAAAGGTGAAGCAGCTGCAGGGATGGCTCCAAGCCAGTCCATGTTGATGGAATGACTTCTCTCTCCTGGAAATTATGATACTAAATGTTTAATTTTTATCAGTATCATTTCTATTCATTATAAAAGCCATTTGACATGGTACAAATTAGAGCCAGGCTGTATTCAAAGCATTTATTTTCTCACAAATATTTAGTGCAAGGAGAATGGGATCTTCATGATGAGTCAGAATAATCCCTGATGATGGGGATGAGGCTTAGCTCCCCTGAAGCACATGGTTGCACAAGATCAGAGTTCTGTCAAAAAGGAGAGAGGAGGAAATGGCTGTTGGGCAGGCATTCAACAATGTCCACTACAGAGTGAATAAGAATATGAAGGTACTATCAGGTTCACATTTGCAGTTAGTATAAATGAGGTACCTGTGTTCTAATGAAGACAGAGCATTGCATATTTTCTCTCTTCTTTAGCACCATGCAGGTCATTATAGGTCACATGTAATGCTTTGCAGAGGACTTTTTATTGGTTTTCACTTTGTTTTACTATATCTTTATCTATAATCTTCAAAACAGTACTTTATAAATATTAGTGCTTTTAAATTTCTATTTGTCATCTGCAAGATGCAGGAGATGTAAATTTGCCTCAATTTATTCAATATCTGAATATCTGCAGGAGGCAAAAAATTTGTTTTTTGGTGTAGGTAGTCATTTCTTTAATCAAAAATGTTAAATAAAAATGTTTCTTTTGGAACAAAATATTAGAAGCCACCAGGGTTCCTGGAGGACCTCAGATAGAGCCACCTATTCAGTTTGGATCACCTGCTCATCTCTGGACTATTATGTGAGAAAAAGAAATTTCTATCTTCTTTGAGGGACTATATTTTAGAGTCTACTTATTACAATAGCCTGCCTTAATTAGCAGACTTGTTGCTTTTTTGGAAGGGGGGTGCAAATCTTCCAATTTTGTCATAAGAAACTACAATTTAAAATTTTGGACAAAATCCACAAGTCTTTTAAAAGAAAGGTTGATTGTTAATTCAGTATTATTTGAAGCTCTGTTTAGGCCAAAACCACATGTCAGTGGATTACCACTGCCTGTTTTGGCATTGACTCTTGTTTCTGAGATTTCTTGGCTGTATGACTAGATGCTTCTATGTTTGTGCCTTATGTTTTCCCTCTACCACAGGCACCACAAAATTTGCAGGGAGGCGTAGAGAGAATCCCTGGCTAACCTTTGAAAGGAGGGGTGAAATGTAGGTTGTGGACTCTCTATGTCACTTAATTGGTATCTTATAAAGAGACTAATTTATCAGGTAAAAGTACTACAGAGCATCCAGCTCCTCAAATCAAGGGTATAGTAGATCATGGCAGATAGAAAGATATCCTACAGATAGAGGAATGCTGACTGGATTAGATGAGTTAATATGTGTAAGGACTTAGTACTGGAAAACAGTAAATGCACATTTAAGGTTGGATATTAGTACTGTGCAGCTTGCCCAAGGTCACAACTAGTAAGTGGAGGAGTAGATGAACCTCCTACACTGAACTTACATGTTTCAGTTTGTTTACACATTTTTGTCTGCCTTTTTGCTCTGCACCTTTGAGATTTCCTTTATTTTTACCTTCTATTCGACTAATTCTATCTTTAATCATGTTTATTACTCAAGTCAGTTTTTAGTAATTAAAAACAATTTTGGTAATCATATTTTTAATTTCAAATAATTTTTATATTGCCCTAATAGCTCATTTTTTTCATGGTGACTTATTCTTGTATTATGGATGTAATATCCTTTCTCTCTCTGAGGACACTAAATAAAATTATTTTTTTTTAAGTTCTCTTTGGTTTTCTGCATTATTTCTATTTTTTCCAGAGTCATCTGTTCTGTTTGCTTAACCCTTTGCTTAATCCTGGTCCTTTTCCTTTCTTTTACTGGTTTTTCTCAAATAACTGATGATGCTGCATTGGCCATTCATATTTATGAGTAAAAATTTAGGTCACTGTTTTGGGAATTAGCATCGTTTTCTTCTGCAGTTGTGTGGGTCTTTTCCCCCAGCAGGTCTTCTCCTGAGGGCTGACTGCATACTTTGTGTCAGTGTGCTGGTTATGCTGACAGACTTCACTTTGGGGTTCATGGATACAGAGCAGACAGGCAGCCTGAAGACATCCTCCCATTACTGCAAAGGAGGAGTGACTGCAAAGGAGTGGAAGCCTTTAGTGTATTTCTTTCCTGAACAGATCTACTTTCCTCTCCAGTCTCTCTCCATATCTTTTTCCAGCCAGGAGGTGAGAGAGGGTGGTCCTAGGGCATTTCCAGCTCTCCTTCTCTTTCTGGTCCCAGTTTAAAAGCCTTTTCCAGGCAGATAACTCACATTCTTAAAGGACAACTGTTAGCATTTATCCTGTGGCTAAATGCTGCTGTTCCACATGCAGTTTTTTCATTAATATGTGATGATTGCCCATGTTACCTATATTTATTGACCCCAAGCTTCCTCTCTACCATGCTTTACTCCACTCTTATTGTTTAGATTCCTTCTCTTTTTTATCTTCTTGTGAGTCCTCATAGTTTCTTGTCCAATTATGGCAGATACATGAAGATAACTTTCTAATGTATAACGTCTATATTTTAAACATCTATGTTTAAAATTTTTCTCTTTGTACAACTTTTTAATCATTTGAATGGATTTGGAAGTGTGTGCTTGGCCTGTTATTTTGATTAGTCTTTCCTACAAGCAATTTTAAAATATCTGTTCTCTATTGCCTTCTTAAAGTTTCTATTTAGGATTGACTGTCTACACAGGTTTACTTCAAAAAGGTGACAGTGAAGAAGTATGTTTGCTGATGTAACTGATATGTGTAATATACAGAAAAACGTGCTAGTAGTTTCACCTAATTGTGCCAATAACACATAAATCCAGGTTTCAGAGTTCCTGGGAGAGCTTCAAGCTCCCATTAAATCGAGAAATAATCAAATGATCAGATGTGGAAGGCTGATTCTTTCTTGATTTACCTTCTGCCACTCTCATAGGGTTATCCCACTGGATCTCTGAGACAATGAGAGGGATCCTATATTCTGATCCTTCCATCTTCTTCAAGCCCAGCCACTCTGGGTCCTCACTGAGAAATTAGGGAGTGGTTTCAATGGCCCTGGTACTGATGCAAATGTTGAGGGAGCCCCAAAACTGGTCTAGGATTTCCCACCTGCAGCTCACTAGGTGCTGTTGCTATTTAAAGCTGAAGATCAATGTCTGAGCTACAACACCTGATTCTCACATGCCAGTTGTGAATGCCAGGGGGATAAGGGGCGTGCGTGTGTGCGTGCGTGTGTGTGTGTGTGCGCACGCACTCATAGATCTGTCTGTTGGGAGGCAAGAAGTGTTTGTAGTTCTACAGTAAGTAGTTAATATTCATTGAATATTGTGGGCAGGCCTCTGAAGTCATGTATATGGGAATACAAAGAGCTCATAGATATCTTTTCCTCAATGCCTCACTGAGGAGCTGAATTTGGATGAAAACTCTCTTCCATCTTTGCAAATACAATCTGTTATGGACTGAATATTTGTGTTCTCCCAAATTCATATGCTGTAATCCCCCCAGTTTGATGATGATAGGAAGCAGGCCCTGTGGGGAGCGATTTGGTCATGAGGGAGCCCTCATGAATGGGATTAGTGCCCTTATAAAAGAGACCCCAGACAGCTCCCTCACGCTCTTTCCACTGTGTGAGGACAGTGAGAAGTCAGCAGTCTGCAACCCAGAAGAGGACTCTCACAAGAACCTATCATGCTAGTACCCTGATCTCGGAAGTCTACCTTCCAGAACTGTGACAAGAGATTTCTGTTGTGTATAAGCCACTAGTCTACGATATTTTGTATAGCAGCCCAAACTAAGACACAACCTAATTGTATTTTTAGAAATAGAAATAAGAAAATAAGAAAAATGGTATAGAAGAGAACATCTGTACAGTTGAGAAGTAATGAGTAAAATGACTGGTTCTCTTTAAATGACAATGTCATTTTCACATACGTCCAGCCTTCTTTCTCTGCCACAGAGGTTTCTGAATTTGATGATCATGGCCCAGATATTTAAGAATGTACCCCACTGTGGTTTCCTTTGTTTGTTTATAAATTGTATTCTTGTACTACTATATGAATACATTACGAATATTAGCATTTCCTATATTTGTATATGTTTTATAATATGTGGAGTAAAAAATGGGAAATTTGAAGAGTTTCTCTCCACATCCTAATAAATTTAGCACATTGCCTATTTCTTGTACCCTTTCAATTAGATTCACTGAGTAATTATAAAACTTTTTATAGTGGAAACGTTAAAAAAAAAAGTAGACATGAAAGTATAATAAATCCCATGTACCCACCCCTTAGTTTTAATAATTATCAATTTATGAACAATGTTATTTCATCTATACCCCCATATCTCTCACTTATTTTTGAAACAAATCCCAGATATAGAATAAATTAATTAATTATATATTATATTCCACCTAGCTAACATAAAAGAAATGAGTGAAAGAAGAAATAGAGAAAGAAAAAAAGAGAGAAAATGAATAAATGAAGGAAGGAAGGAAGAAAGGAAGGAAGGAGGGAGGGAGGGAGAGGATGAGAAACATAGTTTAGTTATTATTTTATTCTTATAAACGTAAATTCAAACGAAGCAACAAGAGTTTGATCTGGTGCAAGTTAGTTTGCTTTATTTTGGAAATGATCCCAGTTAATGAGTATTTACCTTCAAAGATTTCAGTTCTTCTGCAAACCTGCTGACCCTGATTCCTGGGTACTTCAAACACTTTTAGATGGAATTCAGACTCTGCAGGAACATTTGCTCTTACCCAGATGGTGGACATTATGGAACCAGAACCACTGTACTCTGTGTTTCCTTGCCACTTAAAACAAACGAACGAACAAATTAAAACTTGGTATTTTTCTGATCTTTGGTTTTATTTTGTTGTGTTTTCACTTTGGCTAAAAGACTTCAATAAAGATAGGAAAATGTAAAGCTACAGAGATTAAATATCAGCACATAGCAATGATCAAACCACACCCATAATCAGGTAACTTTCCTATAATCTCACATACAGATAATCATTTCCTAAGCTCACAAATGTAAGACCCCATTCTTGTGGGTGCTGGATGAAAAAACATGGGTTTATCCTGAGGCCAAGGCTATTTTACTAACTGACCTTGGACTCTGCTGACCTCCAGAGGGAGTCCTATGGCAGCCAAATCTGAGGCTGCCGTGAAAGATCCAAAATTAGTTTGAACTGCCAAGGCAATGTTCATGGAGTGTGGCAATATTTCTGATAACCAAAACTCAAATGTTGGCATTCAATGATAGCAATTTCAGAATAGTGAGCAACTCTGATAAATAAGCGATTTGGTGCTGTGCCACTGTAGCCTCCTGAATCTATTGACAGGAGTAAGCATTCAAGCAAAACAATCTCTAATACAAACATCTGCATCTCTTTTGTTTCTACAAATAGCAATCATGGGAGTCCAGCTAACTGTACTACTTGGGAAATTCTTTGAGCTAATAACATACATAACTTAGAGTAACACAACTCTGAACAGCTTCAAAAGCCTGCCTTGATGGTACTTTGTGATATACATGTTACATGAGTCATTGTGAGACTTTGAAACTCAACATTCTCATCTATAATGTCTTTGCTGGAAGGAAGAGGATTTCAAAAAAAAAATCTACCACTGGCTGATACAGAGGAGCAAGGGATCTGTTATTTAACATCAATAGAAAATCTAAAGTCTTAACACTAGTTCCCCAGTCTTGAACTGCAATAACCATTTAATAATTCCTGCAGTGCTTTGGGCTCAGCCCAGGGCCTCATAGTTTTGTGTTTGGATTCTATTAAGGGTCTTTTATCTTATGCTCTAGGAATGAGAGTGATGAATACAAATTGCTTTGTATTTATATAATACTTGTCATTCAAAACAGTCTTAAGACCCCCAAAGAGTAGGTAAACTTGTCAACTAGGTATCATACATACTTTTGAAACAAGGCAAGTTATTATTAAACAAGTAACTCACTTGTGAACTAATGTACAATGCATGTGTAACGTACAATACTTTTTAAACATGGTTCAATTGAACAAAGAAAATTCTCCTAGAAACTGAGAACCATTTAGATTATAAAACTGATATCTTATGATTAGAATTCATAGCTTTCTGAGAATTCTAATAATCAAATATCAATTTTTCCAGTATCACTCCAAAAGCACCAGCTGATAAGATCAACTGTTTACCTGTGACATGCCATTCTACTCTACTCTTGTGGGAGTACAAAGACACAGGTTAAGCGGAAAGGATATGGGAGGGAAGGAAGAACCTAGACCAAGGAAACTGGTGGCATCGTTTTGGCACGAGAGAGAGCTGATAAGGGAAAAAGCTTGGCTTTCAGAGGATTCTAACTCATTTTTAAACAAACTGCAAGCAAAGATATTATTCACCTGTTTCTTGACCTAGGCAGACTTCACCTTTTGTATTCTGACTTTTTGCTTTTATTTACAAGCAAAGTACAACATGCCCATTGTGTACTACTAACTTGGTGGTGTGTCTGAAAAGTAACGGCTATGGCTTATTATAGCTGATACTTACTATGGTTGATACATCTGATGTTATTTCACATACAGTACTCCTGTAACATACTGCTTTCAGCTACACTGGCTTATGTCCAATAGAAACCGGCGAGTCAAAACAGAGAGTCCTCTGAGAGCAGAAGTGTAACTGAACATGCAGTATAAGAGCCTGCTCTTGACTCAGTCATGGGGTCACTGCCCAGGGCTCACTCAATGATACACAACAGTAGGACACAGGGGAACCAGGCAGCAAGCTTTCCCCGGTACTGTCCCTATACTCTTAGGTCGTGGACTGGAAACTACTATGTTTAGGGAGTGTTTGTTTGGTTTCATCAGTCCTCAGGAAAGATATAATGAATGAAGTAGTGGAGCAAACCAGATCTGTTTAAGCAGGTTATGCTTCTTTACTTTGATAAGAGGACTTTATACTGATGCCATCTAAGAAAAGCCAAACTCTGAGAAACAGAGTAGAGTGGTGGTTGCCAGGGGTTGTCGAGTATTATTGGTCAAGGAGTACAAACTTATAAGATTAACAAGTCTGAGGATCTAATGTACAGCATGGTGACTATAGCTAACAGTGCTATATCGTATATTGAATATTGCTAAGACAGAGTAAATCTTAAAAGTTCCCACCACAAAAAAGAAATGGTAACTGTGTGACAAGATGGCGATGGTAGCTAATGCTGTAGTGATAATCATTTTGCAATATAAAAAAATGCGTCAAATCAACACGTGTACCACCTTAAACTACACAGTGTTATGTGTCAACTGCATCTCAATAACGCTGGCATTGGGGGGTTGGGAGTTACGTAAAAAAAACACATATATAGATTTTTACTATATATATACCCCATACCCCAGACTCTGAAATTGGGGCTCAAAACTCTCTAACTTTACCACATTCCCTGGGTAATTATGGTAGTCAGCCTAGTTTGAGACTTGAAGGCCTAGATTTTCAAATACACTCCCCAATTCTACTCAGATTCTCAGTTTTAAATCTATTTTTTCTTCTCAGGCTTTAGCCAAAGACAAAACAGGATACCCCTTCCCTTTCCAGGCCTTCATATCCACAGAGCGAGTGTTGAATACTTTCTTGCATTGCTTACTAAACGCCTCCCCTGGAGGCGCAGTGGTTGAGAATCTGCCTGCTAATGCAGGGGACACGGGTTCGAGCCCTGGTCTGGGAAGATCCCACAGCCGGCGGAGCAACTAGGCCCGTGAGCCACAACTACTGAGCCTGCGCGTCTGGAGCCTGTGCTCCGCAACAAGAGAGGCCGCGATAGTGAAGAGGCCCGCGCACCGCGATGAAGAGTGGCCCCCGCTCGCTGCAACCAGAGAAAGCCCTCGCACAGAAACGAAGACCCAACACAGTCAAAAATAAATAAATAAATAAATAAAAGATTACTATTAAAAATAAAAGAGAGACATAGCAACCAAATACAATGTGTGGACTTTTGGGTCCCAATTTGAGCAAAATACCACCTGGATATTTAATCACATTAAGGAATCATGCTTAATTGTTAAAAAGGTGACACTTTTATTATGGTTCTATTTTTCAAAGTCCTTGCATTTTAGAAATACATATTGAAATATTTATGAATGCAATGGTGTCTGGGATGCTTCAAATCCAGTGGTGGAGAGAGGGGGAAAAGTGGTTGTGATGAAACACACATTAGAAACAAGATTATCCATGAGCTAATAATGACTGAATCCAAGTGATGGGTGCATAGGGCTTATTATGCTATTCTCTCTTCTTCTTTATATATATATATATATATATATATATAATATATATATATATTTTTTTTTTCTCATTGTCTTGATCATCAGAAATGACTCAGTGTCCAAAAAAATTGCTTTTCACATATTCTGTTTATTCAGCTCTCTTCTTCTTCTTTATATATATATATATATATATATATATATATATAATATATATATATATATTTTTTTTCTCATTGTCAAACACTTTTTAAAACATTCATTTCTCTCAAGGCCTGGCTTACAGTTTTGTGGGTTATTTGATTTACCTACATGATAATACGTTTAGTGAGGTCCACAACTAGATAGAATATATTTTTTTTTAATATAGAGCACAATTATTTTATTTCACCAATGAATCAGAAGACATTTTTGATATTATAATAAGCGTTCCAATGAAAACAAACCCAATAAGTTATATGAATACTTTTTAATGTTGTTAGATTCTGTGATACCAGCAAATGTGGGGAACACATAGTGCTGGTGCCCTCGTTCACTCTCACTTAATGCCAGCATAAGCATCTTCTTTTTTCTTTTATATTTAAAATATCTTTTAAATTTTTTTTTATTTTTAACACCTTTATTGGAGTATAATTGCTTTAGATAGCATATTAATAGCTGTATGTAATTCAGCAAGAAAATAACTCAGCCTCCTACCATGACCATTGTGAAGCAGGAGATAAATACCAGCCATTCAAAGCAGAAACTATGGTTCTCTAGTAACAGGAATCTCTTTCAATGTAGCCAAACACTTCTATAACCTGTTACACTCTGAGGGACCTAAAAAACTGCAATAGGTAAACTATTTATTAAAATAGTAAAAGCAGTTTGACAAAAATCTTAAGAATTATGAAACAGCACTTACATTCCATAAGAGTGTTCAAAGCTCAGAGTATGCTTGGGGAACTGTTAATTGCCGCAAAGTGAAATGAGGGTGCCCACCAGGATCCGGCTAGGAGGTAAATTTCCAGTTAGGGTGTCAAGCTTAGCACCAGTTTCCAAATGTGCACAGGAAGCTGCAGTTTCCAGAATTTGAGGCTAAACAGCTCTGCCTTTCTCCTTGTCCTTGCCCACCACCTCATCTCTGAATCTACAAGAGCTGTGAATCTTGAAGGGTAGGATCTACCAGCATTCATTACAACTTCAGAGGTAGCAGGTTCCTAAGTTCAATGAAAGGTGTTTGGGGTTTGTCTTTAAGCAGTAATGAAATACGTTATTATTTCAATGAAATATAAACGATTTTCAGTATTTCAATGAAGTATGCTATTTCAGCACAAGAAAACACTGGAAATAGCTTTGTCTTATGACCTAGAAGTAGTAATAGATAATCTAAGGGGAAACAGATATAGATCTCTGGAAAGATAATGTTTTGTGTTTTTATTTTTCTTCCAGAACTCCAAATAATTGCCTTGACAGCAGTCTGCTCTAAAACGGCCCCCTTCTGAAGACTCAAAGGTGTTTACAGAAACTGAAAGTTCCAGCAGTAGATTTCCATGAGCTCATTAGCAGTTCCTTTAGATGTCGGGTATACACGTCAATATCCATGCGGCATAAACCCCTGCTGTGAGCTTTCGTTTTAATTACAAAGTAGCAGAAGTCAGATATGTGATGACTGCAACGTTGGGGCATCTTTTTAGAATCCCTGCTTTGGTCACTATTATTCAAAGCAACTCCAACGCCATTTCTTGCCTGCCTCTATATGCTAATCAAGCCTAGCCCACTCGGCTCCTCCCCCTTCCAGCCTCCTTTAAGAACCGTTCACTTTCAGCTGTCACGGAGGGTAACTCAGACCAGGCTTAGAAATCACTTGATTTAACTCAGCAGCACTTTTTTTTTTTTTCTCCTTTGTGTATGTATTACTCTAGCAGTCGTCTCTAAATACTCGGGACATTAGATTTCATGTCAGCAGAAGGAGTCGATCACTGCAAAACTGTAATCTGTTAGAAACAGTTACTTTACTGGATTTTACACTATAAGGGGGGGACGTTTCAATGTGCTTTGAAATGAAAGAAGAATTAAGTTGTGTTTTTATCCAAATGAATTGGCATCTTTGTATGTAGGAGAAGCTACAAATTGGTAAACACTTAAGAATCATGACTAGGAAACACTTGGAAGTTTATTAGAGAAGTAAATGTTTTTCCATTCAAGAACAGGACCTGCCTGTACCTCTGTGGTTCCGGGTATCGTGTGAAGACCATTCTAGGTGACTGGCCAAGGGAAGGAATACCCTACTGATACTGGAGCCACAGCCGTACTGCCAGTACCATGTCTACCATACAAAGAAAGGGCAGCAGCCACCTGTTCAACAGTGTGCACACCTGTAGACTGAAGATTCCAGAGGACCAGCAACATCAAGGTGAGTCAGTCAGGCGAATGAGTTGTGTGTTCTGTGACCTCCTGTCCATTTGCATTCCCGGAAGGGTGGTGGGCTGGGGAACCTCTGCTGTGAAATGCTTTGCAATCTTCCACTTTTAAACTGAGAATAGACAATAGTGATGTATAAGGGTGAGTTAACTTGCATTCACTATTGGTTTTTAAAGGACTATAGAAGACTATCGAGAATGCATATTCCTTGAAGTTGTCATTCTGAAACTTATGTGCTTAAACTTCTAGCCACTGTCATTTTTCCAGAGTACTCTGGATTTTGTGTAATTCAAAACACCCACCTAGGCAAGGCTGAATCTGCTACAGGGGAAATTTGCTGAGAGTGGCTTTAAGTTAGTCTGTAACATTCTCCCTTGTCCTACCACTAAATGGTATCATCTTGGACTTAAAGTTTAAGCCTAAATTTGTCTGGATCTCTGGCTCATTCATTTGTGGGAGAAATAAATATATTCTTGGCTCTTTCTCTTTTATGGTTCTGGAACAGATGGAGACAGACAGGGAAAAGTGACACATTTCACATGATGGGCACTCATTCAGACTGAACTATCTACCTTGCAGCCATTTTCACCATCAGTCTTAAAATTTCAGATCCCCTACTCAGCCAGCTGCATCAATTAGCGGCAGATGGTTGACATGAATAGACAGGATGATCCAATCCATTCTGTCAGGGACACCAAGGACACTTGTAGAAAAGGCTGGGTGTCAGGGATGACATCACCCCCAAGAGGTTAAGGATTTACCCCAGACATTTCTAACGTCTCCTCAATACCCTCAATAGACAGATGGATCTGTCTATATATGGATCTAGGCTACAAGCTCTTTATTTTTCCATAGACACAGTTTTAGATTTCAGTGGCATGAAGAGTGTTGGCTGAAGGGCTGAAACCTCCCATTTCCAAGGTGGCATCTGTGTGCTAACATTTGTGTGAATATGTCAGGCCACCTCCCTGCTTCAGTTCCTGGACTTCATGCCGTACAAGGCTTAGCAGAGTGTGGGTATAAAATACTTCCTATTAAGTGAAAACAGCAAAAACTTCTAAGACCCTTTTGTACCATCAGGGCTCATATAAATTATTTTGAACTAACTGCCTTAGAATGTCAAGTCCTAGAATGTGCCAGGGTTTAATCACAGCACTGTCAAATGCACTTGCTTCTCTATTAATAGACAATCTAATTCATCATAGGTTTTTTTGTTTGCTGTTCATTTTGTTTGAAATGTTTAAAGCTACCTTCCCTCTCCCACAATTGTTGATGTAATATTTATTATAGTAACCTTGCTAGGGGGAGCATAAAGGAGATGGTAAAAATCACCTGTAAAAATCACCACCCAAAGATAGTTGCTATTAACATCTTAATGTATAGCCTTCTAGCCTTTTCTTATATGCACATGTACAAATTATTCTTTTGCTTGATTTTTTAAAGTAAATATAGACTTATTTTGTACATAGAGTTTGCAAACTGCTTTTTAACTCAACAACAGATTATGAACAAATTCCCTTGTCATTATATATTCTTCTACAACCTTATTTTTAACAGTTGTATACTATTCCTTCATATGGATGTAGCAAAATTCTTTTAGGCAATTTACTGCGGCTGGACATTTCATTGATTTCTAATTTTTCACTATTACAAGCAACACTGTGTTTAACGTACACTAATGGATAAATCATTGCCGAGATAAGATTATTTTCTTGGAATACATTCTTAGAGGTGGAATTGTGGAGTCAAAGGATATGCATGTTTTTAAAGATTTTTCAGGGTGGGGGAGGCAGATGTTCCTCTAATCAGCAGTGTAGAGATATAGAGTCTCAGTAATACTGGGTATTATTTTAAAATTGTTTTTTTCCAATTTTATAAGTGGAAAATAGTATCCCACTGTTGCTTTAATTTAAGGCAGGCCGTGTTGATGGTCTCTGCCTTACTGGCCACATCCAGAACAGCCTGGAAATATCATTGTGATGACATACTTCCCAAAATATCAACAAGATTAGAAGTCTGGTCTCCTCTTGCAGACCAAAGCTTTTGCCTAGAATGTTTTGAAAGCAACCATATTCTTCCACAACTGAGTCTCAAAATATCTGCCCACATAAACCACAATCCATAAAGTTGTGAAGCATGCTAAGGCAATCCAGACTGGCCACTGACTGCTACAAGAGATGTCATCTAGAGATCTGAGTTGACAAGTGACACTGGGCAGTGTTTGCATTCCAGTTACTGTCCTAGAGTTTAAAAGTATTCATTCAGTGCAATGGTTCTGACTTTTCCACCAAGCTATATTTGTACCTTGTTATCATGCAAAGTTCAGCAAAGGTCCAAGCAAGCAAAGCCATTTGTTTCAGAGAGTGAGGGCTGGCTGTGGATTTATTCACTGAGGTACTCTGAGTTTGTGACTTTGGCCTACCACCAGCCAGACTAAGATTCCAGCACACAGGTCAGGATTAATTGACATTTAACTCTTCTGAGGCATAACCAGGTTCAACACATGCGTACTTTCCAGTCCTCCATGCTAGATGCTAAAGTGCTTTATGTTAAGTCTGAGGTATTTAACTCTTTCCAGCTAGTCACTCACAAAATGTGCTTTTTGGGTGACCACATAGATAAAAGTCACTTATTCTTCAGCAATTAGCTGGACAATTGACTATGCAAAACACTGTGCCAGATGCTGGGTATGTACGCTGAACTAAGCCAGCTAAGCCGCATGCTTTCCTGTCCACACAGACTTTACACTCTATGGCAACAGGTGCTATACTAGTCCAGAACAGAAGTCCAGAAGGCTAATCTTTCTACTGTTGCTTCTTCTGTGATATTTCAAATCCATTTGTCTATAATATTGATCTGAGACCACATTTGTAGACATTAATTTATATGTCTATAAAGACTCAGCACAAAGTTCAGTACACATTACATGTACTAGGCAGACTTAACGATCCTTACATTTTACAGTGCCTTTTTTTTTTTAACAGTGCTTTGAAGTTCACAAAGTAGTATCACAGACATTATCTTATTTACTTATACAGATGTGTATACATATATGTGTGTATACATGTGTGTAATGTGTGTCTACATACATGTAGGTATGTATGCCTGTGTATGTATACATCTATGTATACATCCTATTGTTCTCTTTCTCTGCAGAAACTTGACTAATACACTACTTCACCTGGTTGTTATGAGAATTAAATAAGATAATGTATGTGAAACTACTTTGTTAACCTCAAAGCATGTACATATATACATACTCTATATGTATATACGTGTGTGTATATATTGAAATATATAGATACATATAGATAAAGATATATAGAGAGGGAGAGACGTTATTTTAAGGGACTGATCACATGATTATGGAAGCTAGCAAGTCCAAAGTCTGTTGCGTGGGCCAGCAGGTTGGAGACCCACGTGAAGATCCTACCGATGTTGCAGTTGAAGTCCAAAGGTTGTCTGCTGGCAGGATTCCGTCTTCCTCGGGACAGGTCAATCTTTTGTTCTAGTCAGGCTTTCAACTGACTGGATGAGGCCCACCAACATTATGGAGGGCAATCTACTTTACTCAAAGTTCACCAATTTAATGCAAATCTCATTCAAAACACTCTCACAGAAACATCCAGAATAATGTGTGACCAAATATCTGGCACTGTGGTGCAGCCAAGTTGACACATAAAATTAACTATTACAGGTAAGCATCATTAGCCTCATTTTTAAGATGTGGACACTAGGAATCTTCAAGGTCAAGTGATTTTTCCAAGGTTACAGAGTTATTAAAATCTACATTCAAGGCACTTTCTGTTATACATAGCTGTCTCATAAAATCCACGATTCTTAGTGTTACCATGATTAATTTTCTTCATTGGTCCATATTAGAAAACCTCTGCACACCCAAGATGTATTGGTATTCCTCCTGATTTTCTTTGTGTGTTCTGACACCAATTTTTTGACACCAACTGGGTGTCCTACAATTCAATTCAATTCTAACACTACTTAGAGTTAGCAAAGACCCCAAAAGTTAAGGGCTCAGTTCTCACAAGACTGCCCCCCTTCAAATGCCAGTTACAACTTTCAGGTGTCTCCAAGATACCTACATTTCTGCCTGGACAACTACAAATTCAAGGCTTCTCACAACCCTCTCAGGTTTTAAAATTTGCTAGAACAATTCATAGAACTCAAGAAAGCTCTATACTCACAATTGCCATTTTATTATAAAGGATACAAATGCACAGCCAGATAAAGGGATACATAGGGCAAGGTCTAGGCAAGTCCTAAGCACAGGAGCTTCTGTCCCCATGGAGTCTGGGTGCACCACTCTCCCAGTACATCAATGAGTTCACCGACCAGGAAGCTCCATTGAGCTTGTTGTCTGGAGTTTTTATATGGGATTTCATTATGTGGGCATAACTGATTAAATTGTTGACCATTATTAAACTCAATCTCCAGAAGACCTACACACACTTCTGTTTTTCTTTCACCAAAAGGGAGCTTCAAAGAGATAGTTTTGTTCTATTTGCAAAGCATTTAAAGTCACAGATTGGTAGACACAAATACAGATCATTCAAAAATTATTAGAAAGGGGAGAACTCATATTCTATTTATTTATCATGTTCAACCTCACACCCAGGACAGGAATCCTTTCCATAATAAGCCTTCCTAATGGATGGCACATATGTGAGGATTTGGAAAATAAATGTAATTATTTAAACTTCATTTTCCCACCTTACACTTGTTAGGATGGTTACTATTAAAAAAAGAAAACAGAAAATAACAAGTGTTGATAAGAGAGTGGAGAAATTAGAACCCTTGTGTTTTGTTGGTGGGAAAGTAAAATCATGCAACTGCTGTGGAAAATGGTATGGTAGTTCCTTACTATTTAAAATTTTAAAATAGAATTATTCTATGAACCAGATATTCTACTTCTGGGTATAAACCCCCAAAGAAGTGAAAGCAGGGACTCAAACAGACACTTGCACACACAATAGCTGAAAAGGGTAGGCAACCTATGTGTTCATCAACAAATGAATGGATAAACAAAATACATAACTGGATTATTATTCAGCTTTAAAAAGGAGGGAAATTCTGATACAGGCTACAACATGGATGATTCTTAAGGATATTATGTTAAGTGAAATAAGCCAGTCACAAAAGACAAATACTGCATGATTCCACTAATATGAGATAAGTAGAACTGTTAAATTCATAGAGACAGAAAGCAGAATGGGAATTTCCAGAGGCTTGGGCAGGGGCAGGAAGAGGGGTGAGTGGGTAGTCATTGTTTAATGGTAGACAGTTTCAGTTTTACAAGGTGAAAGAGTTCTGGAGATTGACTGAACAACAATGTAAACAAAGTTAAAACTACTGTGCTGTACACTTAAAAATGGTTAACATGGTACATTTTATGGTATGTGTATTTTACCACAATTTTTTTTTACAGCTATGGCTGTCCAAAGCTATCCCTAATTACATTTCTGAAGTTAGACTTAAAAAAAACAAAAATGAAAGTAAAAATAAACAAAAAAAACTCTTTCATTTTCCTACTTCTAAAACCAAAGCTAGGAGGAAATATTCTACTCATCCCTGATTCCCAAAAGCAATTTCTTTGAAAACATTAATAAAATTAATAAAGTCCTAACTAGATTTATCAATAAAAAAGAGACAAAACAGGGACTTTCCTGGTCCAGTGGTTAAGACACCGTGCTCCACTGCTCCACTGCAGGGGGCACGGGTTTGATCCCTGGTCGAGGAACTAGGATCCCCCATGCTGCACAGTGCAGCCAAAAAAAAACAAAAAAACAAAAAGAGAGAGAGAGAGAGAGAGACAAAACACATAATCCATTATCAGGAATGATATAGAGTGCCATTATAGATCCTTCAAATATAAAAAGGATAACAAGGGAATATTATAAACAACACTGTGCCAGAAAGATGCAGAAAAAAAGGTAAACAAAATTCAACATTCAGTCATGAAAAATTTTTAAAGGATTTGGGATGGAAAGGAACTTACTCAACCTGATAAAGAACTTTACAAAAACCAGCATCTAACATGGTACTTTTAGTATCAAGTGAAAGGCTGAACACTTTCCTGCTAAGATTGGAAGATAATAAAGATGTCCGCTGTATTCCTTCTACTCAGCATCATACTGGAGGTCCTAGCCAGTGTACTAAGTTAAGAAAAAGAAAACAAATGTCTTATGTATTGGAAAGAAAGAGATAAAACTGTTTTTATTCACAGACAAGTGATAGTCTATGTAGAAAAATCCTTAGGAATCTACGTCCACTGCCCAAAACACTAGAACTAATAATAATAAATAACGAAATATGTGCAAGACCTGTACACTTAAAACAGACATTGCAGAGAGAAGCTAAAGAAGATGGAACTAAATACATGAATTGGAAGGCTCAATATTATTAAGGTATCAATCCTCCTCAATTGATCTAGAGAGTCAAGGCCATCCCAATCAAAATTCTAGCAGACTTTTTTTTTTTGGACAAGCTGATTTAAAATTTATAAGGGGGCCTTTCCTGGTGGCGCAGTGGTTGAGAGTCCGCCTGCCGATGCAGGGGACACGGGTTCGGGCCCC
>NC_041221.1:46097520-46109453 GCF_002837175.3 Physeter macrocephalus | reverse complement strand
GCAGGGGACACGGGTTCGGGCCCCGGTCTGGGAGGATCCCACATGCCGCAGAGCGGCTGGGCCCGTGAGCCATGGCCGCTGAGCCTCTGCGTCCGGAGCCTGTGCTCCGCAACGGGAGAGGCCACGACAGTGAGAGGCCCGCGTACCGCAAAAAAAAAAAAAAAAAAAATTTATAAGGAAATGCAATGGATCTAGAATAGCTAATGAATCTTGAAAAAGAAATACACAGTTGACAACTTATACTTTGGATTTTAAGCTATAATAATCAAGGCGGTATAATAATGGTGTAAGGATAGAAAATCAACCATTGCAACAGAAGAGGGAGCCAAGAAATTGAACTATTCATATGTGGTCAATTGATTTTTGACAAAGATACCAAGATAATTTGAAAGAGAAAAAGATAGTCTTTTCTGTAATAATCCTGGAAAAAATAGATAAACATATTATTAAAAATGAACCTTAATACCTACCTCATACAAAAATTAACTTGAGATGAAATATACTAAAATGCAAAAGCAAATCTATAAAGCTTCTAAAAGAAAACAGAAAACTATCTTCACAAAGTTGGAATAGGCAGGTTTTAGACAGACAGAAAAAGTGCTCACCATAAAAATTAGACAAATCAGACTATCAACACTAAACGTATCTGCTCTTTAAAGGATAACATTAGGAAAAGAAAAGAGAAGACTGGGAGAAAATATTTGTAAAAAATGTACCTGAAAAAGGACTTGAAATCAGAATATATAAAGAACTCAATGTAAACAATTTGACTAAAAAACGGAAAAATGATCTTGCAGGAACTTCAAAAAGAATATACAAATGGCCAGTAAGCACATCAAAAGATGCTCAACATAATAAGTCATCAGGAAAACGCAATTAAAATCACTGTGAGATATTGTTTCACATTCACTAGAATGGCTAAACTTAAAAACACTGTTGATACTATGTGTTGGGGAGAATGTGGAGAAACAAGACTCCTAATCATTGCCGTGAAGTGGTATAACAACTTTGGAAAACAGTTTGGCAGTTTCTTATATAGTTAAATCTACACCTACCCTATGATCTAGCCATTATATTCTTAGTCATTTTCCCCAAGAGAAATGAAAATAATGTGTCCACAAAAAGGTTGAGCAAGAATGTCCATAGCAGATTTTATTCCTGTGAACTTCAACATGTGAACAACCCAAGTATATATAAGCAAGGTAAATGGATAAGCAAATTGTGGTATATTCCTACACTGGATAACTACACAGTAGTAGCAAGAAATGAATTACTGATACATGTACCACAGAGATGAATCTCAAATGTGTATAACAGCTTGGGGGTAAAAACAGGAGGCTGACCCTGTGGGTTGAAGGACCAAGATCTTGGCACACATGTTAACGCATACACCAGAATGCTGCCACATGTGTTGGGAAACTCAGGCAACAGGATACCTTTTTACACTTATTGATAGGCCATGTTATGGAAGGCCATCTACTGAGGATGCTCTAGACACCTTAGATGGTGAGTTCCACTAGGGGACCTATAGGACCCCTTTCAAAACTAAGATTCTATAATTTGTCCATAATTATTTAAATCATGTTGATGTTGTCTCCTTAACTGTGTTGTACAAGTTCTTTGAGAGCAGTAAACTGAGTTTATACCCTGGACTACACCACAGTGCTAACATGTCACTTATAAACAAATCACATTTACGGAGTGTTTGTCATAGGCCAGACACTGTTTTAAGTGCTTTTCACGTGTTAGCTCGTTTCTTTGCAAAAGCCTCATGAGATAGGTAATGGCCAAGACCTCACAGCAGGGGTGTAGAGGCAAGATCCTAACCCAAGAACCCTGACTCCAGAGCCTCTGCTTTAATCCATGCTCACTGCCTCTTACTGGGCATAAAAATAGATGCTCAGCTAAGCACTTATGAAGGGCCTGAGTGATGGCTGGCCCCTGAACTCAATATGTGGTTCAGTTGTTCAAAATGTGTTGTTTTTGAAGTCACTGGTTAATTTCTATATAAATTACTAACCACATCCAATTGTCTCAGAATGGGGTATTTGTCCCTAAGAGAAAGAGGTGAGAAAATGTAGCTGTATCAATGCAAACACATCAGCCCAGAGAAAGTGACCTGCTTGCTGGGCTAGCAGTTTTCTTTTAAACAACAGCACAGTCCATATCTCTCACACTGCATGAAGTGTGAAAGACAGCAATGCACTGTTTTTGGAACTGGACTGATATGGCCTTGGAGAAATCCTTCGCACTTTTGACAAAATAAACAAGCAGTGTCCAAAACTCCAAATTAAAAAGGGCTAAATAATAGTCATTGTTATAATTCACTTTTTATTTAAATTGAGGATTCTCTTTTAAAAGTGCTGGCTCAACCATTATATTAAATCATTAACTTGACTTGAAATCTTAAACAACATTTCGGCAAGGTAAGTTTCGCACCCGAGTTGCTTTTTAATGAAGTCTGTTGGCAAATCTAGTACAATATCCAAAAGTCAGGATTTAATATGCAATCAATACCTGTATTCAGTAGGAAGCTGCATTCCTTCTACCCAAATGTCAGATGGCTCACCCCCTGTGGATGGCAATAAACAAGCAAGGCAGAAGTCATAGGTATAAGATCTAGACTGCTAACAAGTGATGAGGGTCTGAAGATATATTCTGAAACTAACTAAAGTAACATCAAAAGAGCATAAAACATGCATGTGTGAGCGGAGCCAGAAAGAGGACAGGGAACTGTCCTCTTTGGACCTGAGGAAGATGGGACCTGATCTCACAGGAGAGAGAAGGAAGAAATCTTTTAAGTGGCCTATATCGCCACAGAATGGGTTCAGGTCCTAAAAGAATGTAATGCTAACAGGACATAAATTCTTTTCCCTTAGCAGATCCAGAGAAACTACCAGACCTCCAGAAACTACAACTCAGTAACTTGATCATGCCTCTAGAGTAGCGATGCACCAAAGTGAAAAAAACATCCTTCAGATCTATATAATGACTGGCTTAAGTAACGGGCACCAAATCCTTTCTCATCCTTATAAAAGGAGGTAATTTGTAACAAAGAGGGATGCTGCCATCTAGAGAGAGAGTGTAAAGTAAGGAGAAAGTTTTTGAATGTTGGAAATGGACTATTTTGGTCTAAGGTTGGCTGTGTTAAACTTTAGTTGTCTGCAGAGAAATGAAATTGAAGATAAAGATTTGTGTGCATGTGTGTTTTTATAAGCTGAGCATGGGTAAGACATACACCGGTGCTACAGATTATGAGGTTCTGTTTGTTCAACAAGGCCAACTTTGTTATAAGGAGCTTCATTCTCAAGCTTCGGTGTTATTTGCCATTTTTCTTTTTGAAAATTGAGTAAGCTAAAATTAATTAGTAGAAGTGATTGTTTTGTTAGTGGGATGAAGCAAAGTAGGTTTAGAGGGGTTTGTAGAGAACAGCTAGCTACAAATTTAAAGATAAGAAAAAACGAAAAAGATAGAGAAAACAAATCTTCAAAAAAAAACCCCACCATAGGGACTTCCCTGGTGGTCCAGTGGGTAAGACTCCGCGCTCTCAACACAGGGGGCCTGCGTTTGATCCCTGGTCAGGGAACTAGATCCCACATGCATGCCACAACTAAGAGTCTGCAAGCCAGAACTAAGAAGTCCCCATGCTGCAACTAAAGATCCCGCATGCTGCAACGAAGACCTGGTGCAGACAAAAATAAATAAATAAAATAATAAATAAATATTTTTAAAAAACCCCACCATAATAGATGTGCCAAACTTCTTTCTATCTTTGTAAACGTTTCTCACATTTTAAGGCTTAAACTCAAGATATTGTTCATTATCTTGCTCACAGCATGCAATTAACATTTACCAAATAAATCAATATTTTTCTTCCCAAAAATTTCATCCGAGTGATTGATATTCATAAATCATTGAATGTTGGGGCTTCAAAGATCACGCAGTACAATTGAATTTACATATTAGAAAATTGAAACCAGAGGAGCTAAGTCATCTACTCAAAGTTAGTAGTTAGTGCAGAGAGCTGGGACTATATGTCCATCTACATCTATCTAAGAATTTTATGATATGAGGACCATCATTATTAAAAGTATATAACATAGTTAAAAAATTAAGATGAGATAAACTTGAGTTTTACCTCATTAAAAAAATACCCATAAGAAGAGTACTTGGTATGTAATATTAATACATATTAAGCATGTAGAGAAAATGATGAGTATGTCAGGGAGGGAGGGAGGAGAAATGGGAAGAGTAGAGGGAGGGAAACGTGTAGGGAGACAAGGAAGGTGGGTGTTAGAGAGAAATATGGAGCCAAATGGAAGCAAAGAAAGGAGGAGAAGACAAATGAGGGAAAGCTGATTTTAAAAAAAGATCCAAAATGTGGTATACATGTACAATGGAATATTACTCAGCCTTTACAAGGAATAAAATTCTAACATATGCTACAACACAGATGGACCTTGAAGACATTATGCTAAGTGAAATAAGTCAGACCCCAAAAGACAAATATTGTCTGACCCCACTTACATTAGGTACCTAGTCAGATTCCCAGAATCGGAAAGTAGAACAGTGGTTACCAAGGGCTGGGGAGAGAGTGGAATGGGAGTTTGTGTTTAATAGGTAGAGAATATCAGTTTGGAATGATGAAAAATTTCTCGAGATGGATGGTGTTCATAGTTATGTATTGAGAAAATACCTAATACCACTGAACTGTATTTAAAATGGTGAAAATGGTAAAATTTATGTTATGTATGTTTTCACACAATAAAAAATGCTTTAAAAAAAGATATCACAGGGGCTTCCCTGGTGGCGCAGTGGTTGGGAGTCCGCCTGCCGATGCAGGGGACGCGGGTTCGTGCCCCGGTCCGGGAGGATCCCACATGCCGCGGAGCGGCTGGGCCCGTGAGCCACGGCCGCTGAGCCTGTGCGTCCGGAGCCTGTGCTCCGCGGCGGGAGAGGCCACAACAGTGAGAGGCCCGCGTACCACAGGAAAAAAAAAAAAAAAAAAAAAAAAAAAAAGATATCACATAATTACAATATCTCCTCTGATCCTTTCATCTTGACTTGTCCTAACAGTTCAATGATCATAAAAGCTTGAAGGAAAGAAAATGAATAAATATAAAGGATTGTTCTCAGGTTTTGGGGAGTTCTTTTTGAGGCTTTTTCAAGTCATATACATTTGAAAACTGATAAGTTTTTATCCTGTAATCTTCTTTAGCATGGTGAACAAATGTTTCTGGTAAGGTGTACAAATTGCTACCTGGCCTTTACTTCTCTCAAACTAGTTCTAATGCAGAGCAGTGAGACGTGTGTGCAGAACCATCTGCGGCAGGCGGCACAGTACCCCTGCTCCATTTCTGTGCCCCGAGGGCGAGCAGGGCATTTCAGTCCTCACACACGTAAGGTGAGGATGAATGTTGACCTCGGGGGCTTCCGCAAGTTCCCAAGAGAATAGGGTCCAGGCCTTCCAGGCTTGTGAGGGCCTTGGAGGGCAGCCCTGCTCCTTTCTTCCTGCCTAGGACTCCGAGGTCTTGTTCTCAGTGGAATAACATCCATTTATTCCTGTGAAATGGGAAAACAAGGAGCCCTTTCTCCTGCTTGCTCAAAGGCTCAGGGCAAAGAGGAGTGAGTTTAAGGAAGAGAGTTCGGGAATTGCAAGAAGTTGCAATCAAGCTTCTCTATCCGGCCTTGGAATCCATGAGGGAATTTAAAAATAGTGTACTTCTTTACTGAAGAGGAAGAGCTTAAATTTATCTGGAATCAATATATGAAGCAGCATTTCAGCCATATCTAATAGTCTTTGTGAAGAGTGATTTAATTATTACTAATATGATATTTTATGTCAAAATCACCTCTTAAATTTTAGCAGTGCAGAAAACGCTAGGGAATTACTTAAAATTAACAGATACCACTTTAAACCTGTACAATACTTATCTTCAACATGCCATGAAGCCTAGACTATATTTCCATCCCCTCCTTCCTCAGCAAAATGGAGAGATCCACTTCTAACATATGGAAGCATTTTCACACTGCAAGTTATTCTAAGGGGAAAATATGTGATTTATAAATGCTGTCAAATGAAATATGTATTTCCAAATGGTACCGAGTGGACCAGGCACATCACAAGACACGTTCTGCATCTTTACTACCCCACGGGCATAAACGAAGGAATGGTGTAGAGAAAGAGCAAACAGCTCTTTCTGGCATTATCAATCCAGAGGGCCCATATTTGCTGCTGACAAACATATTCAAGTAATTAAAGATTACAGGTAACCTTATCACAAAAGCATACAATAGTTTATATTCCATAAACTATAAATATCAATAATACTTATAGATAAAATAACACCTTCAAATTTTGGAGAAATGGGTATGCTCTGTCAAAAGAAATACATTCTTCTGAGTCATTTTTGCCAGTGGCTGAAAATAAATATTGACATAGAGGTTTTAAACTGCTACGCTCGCCACGCCATTTGTCTGCCAACATTCTCAAACAAGCCTTTTTAAAGTCAAAATACGAACAGAAAATGGTAAGATTAAGTGAAGCATCTTGCATGTTTACAGATGGCAAAACAAAAGTACAGGAATACTCACACAGTCTGGGATGACATCTCAACTAGGCTGGTACAGACCACAAAAGCAGAAGGGCTATCACAGCTCAGGTATATCACAGCTTCAGAAGAAAAGAAGCTGTAAAACAGGCATTTAACTAAGCCAAGAGGGAGACTTTCTTAGAGGAAGAAACATGAGATTTGGAGTTAGCTCTCATGTGTTTTAGTCCCAGATCTCTAAGTACTAGCTGCGTGACCTTGCACACATCTTGTAATTCTGGAGCCTTCGTTGTCTCATCATCCAAGGGTTTAATAACTTACCTCTTGAGGATCGTATCATGTAGTAAGAGCTGCGGTTTACCAAGCATTTCTCATATGCCAGGTACTGTGCTTAGCATTTTATCTATATTACCTCGCTAAATCCTTACAACTTTGTGAAGTATGTCTTACTATTCCCATTTTACAGATGAGTAAACGTGGCCTCAGAGGGATCAAGTGATCTGCCCTAGCTCACAAAGTTAGTGAATTGAAGAGATGGAATTTGAATCCAGTCTCGTTTTTGCCAAAGTTTAGGTTTATAAAACCCTGCGTTCTGGCTCCTGGTAGTCATTTACTTAGTCACCAAAGATTAATATATTTAAACATGTTTTATAATAGATGAGGTATGATACAAATATACGTCTTCACATTACACATGTGCATAAAAGAAGCATCATGGGAGATCAGCAAGGTCTAACTTTTAGGTCATATAAAGTTAAACATTTCAAAAGGCAAAAGGTTAAAGACTAGTCATGACATGCATAAGCATGTCATATGGTACTGTTTTAAGAAGAAAGAAAAAGAAATAATTCAAAGAGTCATGTTTTGACACTGAAACAATTGTAAAATTTAATGGAGTGTGCTGTGTTGGCTGTTGAAAAAGGTCTCTTGGAAAACAAGAAGGTCTTCATGAAACCGTTCAACTCACTGATCATCCCCAAATATAAAGCACACTGCACATGATGACCATGTCTTTTGGGATACATTACAGAACACTCTCAAAAATATAAAGCCAGTTTCTTCCTTCATCACTGTATTTTGATCTGCAGAGTGCTTTTGCCAGATGTTCTGTATCAAATGACTTAAAGTTTTCTGTTTTTTAAAATCTGTGAAGTTCCCTACTTATAATGACGTTAGTGAAGTACGACTTTAAGAAATGAGAAGAATTTTTCTTCAATTGAATTGCCACAAATCTCCAGATTCTAAAATGCAAATGAAATCAAGTCACTGGCCATAGCCCACTACCACAAATGACTGGATTATAAACTAAGCAGCATGGTTTGATGTTGAGGTTGGGGTGAGAATGCATTAAACACAGAGTTTTCAGGGGCTTGGTCCGACCTCCAGAAGGGTAGCAAGGTCTGTGTGTGACACAACCTCTAGTTCTGGCTCACATCAGATATTTTAATTATTTTTATGTCTTGGTTTTTCGAAATTGATCTGTGTCTAGATTGAGACCAATATACAAACCAGTTGAGAAAAGAGTCTAAAGTCTTTGGAACTTACAATGAATGGATCTCTTGAAGACTAGCAGCATAAGAAGCAGATGAGTTCAGAAAATTGGATGGATTAGACAAAGTTCTCAGTGGTAATGGCTGTATTCAGTGGGTTGCGAGATACTTTTCTCACCTTCTTCTCCAATGTCCTATTCAGAATGTCCCATTCTGAAAATGAGTAATTTCTTTATCAGCATGGTATTTATGAGAAAAGGGATAGCTTCCTTCGTTTTAGTCTAATATTGATTCTTTTTTTTTTCTCAAGTGTGTGTTCACATTGTATCAAAACTAAGAAATTCTAGATTTCTTAGAGCAGGCAGTTTATAATGCCATTTCCAACAAAAATTTACAGCAGTTCAAAAAATTCAGAATTGGGTTGAAAAGTCTTTTCTCCTATTCATAGTACACAATTGGTTATAACTTCAGCAGGGAGGACAAGGCTGGAATTGTTCCAGCAGGGTCCATTTATCTTGTGTCTCAAGTTCAGCTGGTGCTTTGTGAGTTCAGCCTGGCAATTTCCTATGTAAACTGCCTGTTTCCCTCTGGGGTCCTGGTTATTTTATCTTCAAGTCAGTCAGTACAAAACATCTTATAAAGTAGAATCAAGAGTGTCCCATCATAGTTAATAACGACTCTGTGGCCCTACCACCTCCTTCTTTAAAGACATATTTTTTAATATTTTGGTGGGTAATTTGTTGTTTAGTTCATTCCTTTTGCATTTTTACAGAGTTCCTCCATAGATGGCTAGAAATGAGTACAGAATGTCTTATGCCTAGTTCCTTCATGAATTGGCACAGGTTCACTTGTCTTCTGGGGCAACAATTTGTCATTTCTTAAAACTATCTTAAAATATTTTAACATAGATTTGAGGGCTTTTTTTAAAAATCAAGATTGTGATTCAGACCCTCTACATCTCCTCTTCCTGGGTCTCCTGCCATGATTTATCTTTTTTTCTACAGAAGATGTCATTTTTTATAGATGAGACTAGATGTTTTAAATTCCTGTTGAAAAATCTTTGAACTATGACAAATGCTTTTGATGTAGTTTATGCTTTCAGGCTAAATTTTTGCTTTGCAGAAATAAACATTTTAACTGAGATTTAATAATCCCAAGCAAAGATATTTTCTAAAAAAATTTCCATTACTCAGATTTCAGACATATTATTAAAACTTAAAAGACTCCTTGCATCAGAGAGGAAATCACTGTTTTAAGCAGAATATCTGAAAAGACTGATTTCAATATCAGTATCGATATTTCAATATCCTAACTACAGGCATTTCTTTTTAGGTCTTCAGAGTAGCCCTTGACTTCACCTTACATTGAATCACAATAATCATAGTGTGTGGTTTGAGTTGTAATTATTTTCTCATTAACTGTCAGGTTACTCAGAATGTCTGGAGGTTTAGTCATTAACTCCAAGGGTCTCCACTGCCATCTTCCTAGATTTGGTCTCAGTGGGCAGACACCTGGAGGTGCTCTAGAGGACCGGTCCTCAAACACGTATACAGACCACCTGGGGATCTTGTAAAATGCAGATTCTGATGCAGTAGGTCTGGGGTGAGGCCTGAGAGTCTGCATTTCTAACAAGTCCCTGGTCAATGCTGCTAGTCTGTCTGGACCACACTTTGAGGGGCAAGGATCTCTAAAACTATCAATGGGCCATGGGCCTGAATTCAGAAACTTCCTGATATTAAAAAAGAAAAAGAAAGATAGGAGTAAAACAAGGAAAAGTGAGAAGAAAACTAGGGGTAAGAATAAGGTAATGAGTGAAAGGAAAAAGAAAGACCTTTGAGGAACAATTAAGAATTTTCCCCAGAGCTAACAGGGTAGCTAGGTGATGTCAATGACATAGGACTGGAGGGGAGGAGGGAAGGGAAGCTAACTTTTATTGAGTGTCTTCTGTGCAACCTGTGCTCTGACATATTGCCATGTGTTTAGGCATGTATATGTAAATGTATATATATGGATGTATATATCTGTGTATATATGGAGGATGGATCGATAGATATTCTGCCTTGTTCCAAAAAGGTTTGAAGAAGCTGTACCAGGTGCTCTTACATGCACACATTCCTTCAGTCCTCATAACAACCCTTTTAAAATATGTATCGAGAGAGACGAGAAAGGTAAGCCTTGCAGTAATTTTTTTTAAAGCACAGCTCTAGGATTATCTAACTTTAGAGCTCCAAAATCCATGCTTTGACCAGTCAGAGAGCCAGACACGAGTGAAAGAGGTGAAGAGGACAGTTTTGGAGCGTGAGAAGAAATGAGAAAAGAGGACGTGGCAGAGACACATGGAAAAATTCAGGAAGAAAGGGAGAGGAAAATGCAGGGCATGCCAGGGCTGCAGTCCAAGTGGATAATTCCAGTCCTGGTAGCAATTAGAGGCGACCCATTTGGCAGTGTCCTCTCCTCTGCAGGGGGGGTTGCTGCCACCATCTTTCCTGCCAAGAGTGTTTCCACAACCTTTGTGGCCCTGGTTGGAGTAGCCTGGTTCTATCCAGTGTGGAGAACTCAGTTTTCACCTTAATCACCCTAAACTACCAAGCAGGATGAAGCAGTCTGCCAGACTCTCTGTGGGAGAAGCCATGTAGCAGAAACTTGGGACCCCTAGAGCTTCCTGCCCCCATGCCCATTGGGACTTCATTCTCAGTCTCTTCCTCCTCTTCCGGATCTGCTTTTGGCTCAGTAGATACTCTTAAACCTCCTCCTCTGAGATGACTGAAAATCCTCCAGTTACTTTCCTACATGAAACAGGTTTGTCAGAGACTGAGTGCCAATAAAATATATTGAAAACAAAAAGGTAGGAACAAGACCTTACAACTCACCCAAAATTTGGGGGGAAAATTATGGTACATATTAGAATAGGGAGAAAAGAAGTGTGTATTTACTGTTAGCACTGACCATTACACTTCCTTAGAATCCTGAAGAACAAAGCTCTTACATTATGCATAATGTTCTAGCTGAATTCTTGTCTGGAGATGTGAAGGAGTATTTTGAATGAAGGTGAAGGACAAGAACATAAAATGCCTTTCAGTAGATTAGACGGCATTATAAAGAGCAGATCTTTAGTTATTCAGAAGCGTGTTATTGCACTCTGAATTCAGTGAATCCATCTTGCTCACACATCTATTTCCATATATCTCTAAGCAAAGAACAGGTAGGCCAAAGAAATAAGATACTGGGTACTTGTTAAGCAGTATAATTCAATAAGAAGTCTGTCTTTGGCCAGGAGCGTGAGAATTGTCCTTTGATCATGAGTGTCTGACACTGTGGTAGAAAAGAAATTATTTTCAAATTTTGTTTTTATTTTTTCAAGGTTACGTATATTTATGTGGTTTAAGGGATCAAATGGTCCTACAAGACTTTTCTGGAAAAAAGTAGCAATCTCCTCCTAGCCCCTTCCTCTGCTTTCTTTTTTCTTGGTCCCCGGAGGTAACAGCATCCAACTCACAGCTGTTTCTTTTGTATTAACCTCCATATAACCAAATACCAGGCATTTAGGGCTACTTCTTTATATTTATGTTTAAGTGCTACTGGTTTGCAACTATGGAAGAATTTAGGTCCCTTTTACAGATTTTTCTGACCCCTTCAACCCACTACCACCATACACATGAATGCTTTCCATTCCCCCATCTTCCCGAAATCATTGCATCAGAAGTCTGATTAGATCAAGATTTAGTATTCACATCGTCATGATTATGTAATATATTTTGATTACTTTTGTTTTCCTGCCCAACTTGTTGTTTTCTCTGGATTTAATAATTGTGTCAAAAAAAAAAATTAAAGGGCTTCCCTGGTGGCGCAGTGGTTGAGAGTCCGCCTGCCGATGCAGGGGACACGGGTTCGT
>NC_041221.1:46091056-46097475 GCF_002837175.3 Physeter macrocephalus | reverse complement strand
TCCGGGAAGATCCCACATGCCGCGGAGCGGCTGGGCCCGTGAGCCATGGCCGCTGAGCCTGCGCGTCCGGAGTCTGTGCTCCGCAACGGGAGAGGCCACGACAGTGAGAGGCCCGCGTACCGCAAAAAAAAAAAAAAAAAAAAAAAAAAAAAAAAAAATTGTGTCATATTTTTGTTTTGTTTTGTTTTCTTAATTCTCTATGTACTAGTTACCAGTCAACCCCCAAAGTCTTTTCCAGTTATCTAAATACGCTTTCAAAATATTCAGTTACTTGAGATATTCAACTGTTTTTAGTTCCATCCTTTTGGAGACTTCTTTCCTGGAGTCTCCTCAGGGACCTCCCCCATCGTGGACTGGTTATTCTCTGCAACTGGTGTACTGCTATCGTTCTGGGCTATCCTCTCACCATCATCCTGGAGGCTGCCTTCACCTCTAGAGTCCACTGCACATTGTGAATGTCCACTTCACCTTCACGATTAGAGTCGGTGCCCCTATTTCTTGGCTACTTAGTTTACGAGCTCTTTTGGTAGAGCACTTCCTTTAGAAGCATCCTGAGAATGGGTGCATGTGGTACATACTTTGAGAGCTTACAGTTGGAAATGTTTTTATCATGTCTTTACACTTAATCGGTACATTATATTAGCACATAATTCTAGACTGGAAATCATTTCCTTTCAGAGTGTTAAAAGCATTGATCCTTTGATTTCTAACTTACAGGATTGCTGTTGTGAAACCTAAAGCCATTCTGATACCTGACCCTTCATATGTGACTTTTTTTTTACCCCCTTCTCCATGCCAATAGGACCTTTTCTTAGTGGTGTTCTAAGATTTCATGATGTGCATTGGTACGGTTCTATTTTCATGTATTGTTCTGAGTATTGGATTGGCTCTTTCAAACTGGAAACATGTCTTGATTTGGGGAATTTTAATGATCTATTTGTTGATAATTTCAAGCCCTCTTTTTCCTGTATTGTCTTTCTCTATAGCTTCTATTAGTCAGGCATTGAAGTGACTCTTGGACTGATCATCTGAGTTTTCTTATCTCTTCTCACATTTTTCATTTCTGTTATTTTGCTCTGCTATGTGGACTATTTACTCAGTTTTATTCTCTAAATCTTCTATTGATTTTTTTTTTTTTTTTTTTTGGTACTTGGGCCTCTCACTGTCGTGGCCTCTCCCGTTGCGGAGCACAGGCTCCGGACGCGCAGGCTCAGCGGCCATGGCTCACGGGCCCAGCCGCTCCGCGGCATGCGGGATCCTCCCGAACCAGGGCACGAACCCGTATCCCCTGCATCGGCAGGCGGACTCTCAACCACTGCGCCACCAGGGAAGCCCCTATTGATGTTTTTAAGTCAACATTGATTCTACTACCATATTTTAAAGTCTAAACTTCTAAAAGCTTATTCTTGTTCTGTGTTGCTCTTTTTAAAAAATAGCATTCGGCTTTTCCTTCATGGATGTTTCATATTTGTGAGGATATTAATTATATACATATTAAATATATAATTATAAAATATATATGTATGAAAATAAATTATTTGTATAGAATTTTAGAAAATATATATTAAACTCTCTCTGCATAGTCTTTTCCCTCCAGTTTACTTTCCTTCTGTTTACTCATTCAACCACTGAATTGTATGTCTGGTGACCCTTGATTGCCTGCTTATATTTAAGAAAGGGGCACTCACTAAAAAGCTCATTGGCAGCTATGTGCACATGCACTGGGGACTCATCATCTGGTTTGACCATTCACTGAGAAATCTGTTTGCCAATATCTTTTGTTCTTTTCTTTCGGGTTGGTCAGACTCTCCGGAGAAAAATCTTATAATTTTCTGCCTGGAGTTAATAAACCTGGCTGCCAGCATTCTGTGAACTGAGTAGAGAGTGCTCAGACAGAACCTCAATATTTTGTATGCGTGGGAGGCAGTATAACAGCTCCCTAAAGATGTCTGTCTCCTAATGCTCAGAACCTGTAAATACGTACCTTATGTGGCAAAAGAAGCCCAGTAGATGTGATTAAGTTAAGGATCTTGAGATGGGAAGATTATCTTAGATAATCCAACTTCATCTTCAGCCTCATCTTATACCACTGTCCTCTCTCTCTTACCTTGCAAAGTGACTTGTATACAGTCACCCCTCAATGCATATTTGTTGAATAAGTGGATTGATCAACAAATATATGAGAAAGAAGAAAGGATACATTTAAAAATATATCATTTTAAGGACCGTGATCTTATTTTCAAGTTTTCCTACTGGGTCAGGTTAGAAAACTGCTATGAACCCAATGGCTTGATAAATGTTTACTTTTGACTTTGTCTTTGGAGCCAAAGGACTGGTTTGAGAAAGGGAGAGAGAATCTAGATGGAAGAGGAGGTAAGGAGGTCATCTGTTTTCCAGCTAATGAGCTGGGCAGTGTCAGGGAGAGGAGGTGGCTGCACTGAGGCTAATATACCTTCAATCAGACAATATATACCTAGATCCTAGCACAGTGGCTGGCACAAAAAGATATTCAATAAATATTTGTTGAATTATATTGTTGAATTATGGCCTTCCTATTTTACCACATGCCCTCCAAGCTACAAGTAACCCTTTATGATTTCCTACTTAATGCTGCCATTGAAGATCACTTTTGCCCGTTTTTAGCTCTATGTTTTGATAGAGGAAAAGTCAACATGCTATTTGTCTACGGTTAGGTCAAGTCATACTACTTAAAGGACAACTATCCTAAGTCCAATTTAGAGGAGGCCCATTTATTATTCCACTTCATAAGTATTCCACTGCACATTCACAAAGACTATGTCCTTTCAAAGTCATTAGAGATCTCATTTCTTAAATCTAATGTAATTGCTGAAAAAGGAGCTTGTTCTAAGAAAGAACGAAGAATCGAGCTACAGTTTAATATGGATGGCAATGCCAATATGTTGTTGAGCATTTTTTGCTGTGGTTCACTTGGCTCCAAGGGCAGACTTGCATAAAAAAATGAAGCTTACCTTGCTGGACCGAAAGAAGGTACCCAAGTTCACAGGGGCCCAGGAGCTTGGAAAAGGGTGGTCTGGCAGAGTTTTGACATGCTATTATGGGATAAGATTGTGGGTAACTGGAAAACCCCTTTCTGGCATATAAAAGATGTAATTATCTGGTAGTTCCTTGAAATTCTTCAGCTAGACTTTTATTTATTCAGCCAGTGATGGCAAATTACCTCAGCTTCTATGCCAGCATGATACATCGGTAATGGCTGCTAGAAGACTATAATGATAAAAAGTTCTGAGGTAATATTGGGGCTCATCAGGAAAGTGTTGTCATAGATTAGCAATGTCAGCTATGAGTTTTGGAATAGGGATTGGTGTCACGCCACATATTTAATATCCTTTCAGGCTTTTTTTTGGTCTTGTTAAAATCTAAGTAATTATATCTAAAAATCCACATAATTTTCACATAAATTCTGTAAAGTAAGTACTGTTATAGTCTTCATTTTTTTTTTTTCGGATGAAGAAACTTAAGGTACAGACATATTGTTTCCAAAAGTATATTGCCAATTAGCGGTGGAACTTCTATTTGAACACATGCCTCCCTAACTCCAGAGCCCCTCCAAGCTTTTAACAACCATATAATCTTCCCTAAGAATTCTAGAGTGCTGATATTTAATGCTGTTATCACTCATTTATACCCTAGAGTGAATGAGTTCCTTTCTATCCTTACCTAAGATAGGAAAATATAAAAGATTAATCAGGTTGGCAGGGCTGAAGACAAACTACCTACCTTACGATACTGTTTAAGACTGATTCTTAGTCTAAATATTGGAAACGTGACTTAGTATATGACTAGCCAAGGAAATATGAATTATTCCTGGATCATTTAAGTACATCTGTACCATTTATATTTTGAGATCCAAACCAAGTAGAAGTATTACTCTCAGATGAGATTTTTCATCCTTTGAAATGTTTTATTCTAAAAGTAAGGATGTTGGGCTTCCCTGGTGGCACAGTGGTTGAGAGTCCGCCTGCCGATGCAGGGGACACGGGTTCGTGCCTCGGTCCGGGAAGATCCCACATGCCGCGGAGCGGCTGGGCCCGTGAGCCATGGCTGCTGAGCCTGCGCGTCTGGAGCCTGTGCTCTGCAACGGGAGAGGCCACAGCAGTGAGAGGCCCGCGTACCGCAAAAAAAAAAAAAAAAAAAAAAAAAAAAGTAAGGATGTTGATCACTATGTCACAATGAGTTTCCAAATGCAGGTAATTGTACTTTGTTTTCCTTAAACACTTAAAGGTTGTTCTTTTAACGGGATGATCTCTTTATTTATGGAAACATATTACTATCACTTTCCCCAAATATTTATTTCTCTAATTGTTAAAATCATTTGTAAATATGCAATTTACAGCATTCATATTCATATAAAACAGTTTGGATTTTACCCAAAGGCAGGGAAAAATACAAAACCAAAAAATCTTCAAATATTTGTAGTTGGTGTTAGAAATGTCAGAGTATTGTTTGATTTCTTGCATGTTCTTTTACTTTTACAGAAAAATCTGTCATTGCTCAACCAACATTTGTTTTTGAAAAGAGAAAACAAACTTTTAAGGTAAGATCAAGTTACTTTTCTTTGCCTGATTTTTTTTTTAAGGTATTTATTTATTTTGGCTGCGTTGGGTCTTCTTTGCTGTGTGCGGGCTTTCTCTAGTTGCGGTGAGCAGGGCCTACTCTTTGTTGCAGTGCGCGGGCTTCTCATTGCGGTGGCTTCTCTTGTTGAGGAGCACCGGCTCTAGGCACGCGGGCTTCAGTAGTTGCAGCGTGTTGGCTCAGTAGTTGTGGCTCACAGGGTCTAGAGCGCAGGCTCAGTAGTTATGGCGCATGGGCTTAGTTGCTCCGCAGCATGTGGGATCTTCCTGGAGCAGGGATTGAACGCATGTCCCCTGCATTGGCAGGCGGATTCTTAACCACTGCACCACCAGGAAAGTCCCTCTTTGATTTTTACTTTGACAAGATTGTATTTCGAGAAGCTAGCTATACTAAATGATATCACTGCTGCATAAATTTATCCTCTGTTCTTCACTTAGAGGAGTAGTAACTCCAGAATATTTACATCATAGGGATTTACTCACAGCAATTTGGCTGAAATGGGAAGCCAGAGGCCTTATCTTGAAACTATGGATAACATGCCATTTTTACCAAATTATCTGGGTTTTTTTTTGGAGTGACTGGGAAAGGGGAGGGGCTGAAAGAGATGAGGAGGGCTAAGGCTCATCATGCGTTCCCCACCACTGACCTAGCTTAAAACTGGATATAAAATAAGTTCTCAACTGCAATATATGATTCAAAAGAAATCTTAAGGACTCTATTTGCTTTTTCAGCATCATACTAAAATCACTTGCTTTGAAAGACAAACGATAGCATTAGTAGCATTCTCACTTTAGCTTAACTAGTATTTTCTTGTTATTCATTCTTACTTATGGAGATAATTTACCCTACTACCCACAAAACTAACTAAAGAAAAACTCAACTCCTAGTGAGTAAAGGTGAGCAGCTTTTCCTAGCCTAGCTGAATAGACCTGGCTTCTGAGAATTCTCTTATAAAGTGACAGGGTGAAAGTCTGATTTGAAAACAGCAAACACTCAGCTCTCACTGGTAGCTTTGTTTCCTTCCAGAGACCTGCAGAAGACACCCTGTATGAAGCAGCAGAACATGGTAATGATTTGTATCCTGTATTTCAAAGGCAATCTTTATACAAAGAGATAAGTAGGCACAAGCATTTTGGCATGTGGCACAGACAATGTAAAATCGAACGGTTTTTCTTGTTTTTAAGCATGCAAGTAGACTGGCTCTTGTTTTGAAAGATGACATGTAGGTCTTTGAGAACACTGATGTTAACAACACTAAAATCCCATGATTCTCCACTGCCTGTACTTCAACCTTCCAAAAGCATTCTCTATACAATCTCAGAATTTGTACGCAACTTCTTGCCAAAGCCACTTGTTTCTAATTGTTTCACAGTAGGATGATATGCCTATCGGTTTATAATCACCAAGTTATTAACCCCAATATCTAACACTGTGCTTCAGGAATTAACACATTGTCAAACGATGATATATCTAGAGAAAAGGAAATTCTGTTTCTCCTCTCATATCATGGATTGAGGCTAATTTGTTATTGCAATCAGTTTTACCCTTCACATTGAATTTCTTACAGAATGTAATGATTCTTCAAGAAAGCGTGTTCGGTCTTCATCTTTTACTTTGCATACTGCAGATTCTCAATCCCCAGGAGGTAGGTATAGCCTTGACTGTTGAGTGTTCACTGTTCTGTTTACTCTGAGTGTGATACTACTAAGGGATTTTCAAACAGGTAATGTTTAAAAATCTACCCATTGGGGCTTCCCTGGTGGCGCAGTGGTTGAGAGTCCGCCTGCCGATGCAGGGGACACGGG
>NC_041221.1:45992719-46090905 GCF_002837175.3 Physeter macrocephalus | reverse complement strand
CTGTGCTCCGCAACGGGAGAGGCCACAGCAGTGAGAGGCCCGCGTACCGCAAAAAAAAAAAGAAAAAAAAAAAATCTACCCATTGATAGTGTTTATAATATATTGTTGTATGAAAATAGCAGTCTATAAATGAATTGCACAGTTATTATTTAAAAATTCAATTAATCAACATTGGAAAAAAGACTGAAAGGATATAAACCACAGTGTTGGCAATGGTTGTCTTAGGTAATGGGATTACAAGTGATTTGGTTCCCCTGTCCACCCCCACCCCCACCCCCCGCTCCACCCCCCACTCCGACCTTTGTATTTTGCTGTGTTCACAAAGTTTCTGCATTAAGCATGTAATAGCTTTACAATTAGGAGAAACTGCTATTTCCTCCTAAGTAAACATCTACTTAAATAAACAGATGTCTGCTTTTAAAAAAACACTTTATTCTAAGAACTTTATCATATGCTGTGTTTTGAATAAACCATTAACTTAGTTTGCCTCTCTCCTACACTCAAAGCACTCTGGTGACTCCTTTTATGATAGATCACACTGCCCTCTGCTGCGTCATACACCTATTTATGTATATATCTGTCTCCTCCACTGAGAGTTCTTGAGGTCATCTTCATGCCTGATAGAGTGTCTAACACATGATGACCATGTAAATATTTACTGAATTGATATAATTCACACCAGAGGCACTCTTCATTTTTAATTGATAAAAATACAAAGATTTTTCTAATCTGGTGATAAAGAAATTTTCCAAAACAGCAAAAATCCAAATCAAAAGAAAAACAAAACCCACTTCCTTATTGACTCCAGTTTGCAATCTGCTTTTAGCATCAACCTTGTCCCAGAAGCGACTAAGATCGTCATCCTTCACGGATCTCCCGACCTTCCCCCCTTCTGGGCCAGGTAATAAAGAACTTCTTAGAACCTCAAGCCTGACACTCTGACTTTTCAAAATCCATTCTTATTCATGATGAGCTTTCTTTTTCGGCTACTATAAAACTCTGACATTTTAGTGGCAAATAAAATAGGGGCCTTAGCAAAGTATGCATGGAAGAATACCTTCTGAATTCCAGCCCCACAAATCTAGACAGTGTATCTGTTTATTTTTGGTAGAAAGTTTAAGCTTGATTACGTTTTTTAGGATTTCATGTTTATGATAGCATTATTTTATGTAAGGTAGCCCTATAAAACATAGTAACTTGCTTTATTTTCCTTATTATTGTACAGTTTATAATACATGTAGTACTCAAAATATATAACTATGTGTAGATTCTCAAAGTTTATGCTTTAAATTTATATTCTAAAGTTTAGAATATGATTCCTTTTGAATTTTTCACTAATTAAAACATTACCTCTTTTTATTTGAAATTTGTAATACTTTGCTAAGTAAAACTATTTTATCATAATAAAATATTTGAAATGGTTGAAACATGCTCTACATCAAGATTATGATTTGTATTCTTGTATATTTTTGTTTCTACTGAACAACAACTGCCTTTTCCGAGTTAAGCTTACCACAAGAAACAGAAAATACAAGCTATTCACTTCTTTTTAGCGGATTCTACCCAGGAACCACAGAGTTTTCAAACTAATGAATTTATATTCTTATTAACAATTCCAAGCATGACTGAGCAACAATATCGTCAGACACCTTTCACATACAGAAGAGACAGGTTCTAGTTCAATAAGCCCCATCTATATCTGCCTGACAAGTTACAGACATTAAGAGGAATAGGGGTCTTAATCCCAGAGGATTTGTTTTAGTAAAGGGATGGCTTTAAATTATCTGGATAACTGTTTCAATACATTTTCTAAAAATCAGACACACATACAAAAAGAATGAATTAAAAAACCACTGATATTTCCAAGCACATCCCATTTTATGTTGTGCAGAATCTTGGCGCTGTTGGAATGGAGAAAAATAGTACAATTTTAAATGGCCCATTCAGTGTTACTTTTTAATAATAAAGATCATAAAAACCATGTAATTGAACTTTGAATTAGAGAAGCTATTCTACCCCAACATTTATAATACTTCAAAGAAGCAATCCTTATTCTTTTCTCATCTCCTTTAATCCAAAACTCAAAGGTTGCTATTTCTGCGATTTGCAACCAAGAGGTGATCTCTTTGAGATGTGTAGTACAGACATACCTCGTTTTATTGAACTTCACAGATATTGCATTTTTTACAAATTGAAAGTTTGTGGCAACCATACCTCGAGGAAGTCTATGGGTGCCACTTTTCCAACAGCATTTGCTTGCCTTGTGTCTCTGTGTCATATTTTGGTAATTCTCATAATATTTCAAACATTTTCATTATTATTATACCTGTTATGGTGATCTGTGATCAGTGATCTTAGATGTTACTACTGTAATAGTAATTTTGGGGGGGCACTTAAACCACGACCATATAAGTTATGATGGCCAACTTAATAAATGTGTATGTTGACTGCTCCACCAACCAGCCCGCTCCCCCATCCCTCTCCCTCTTCTCAGGCCTCCCTATTCCCTGAGATACAGCAATATTGAAATTAGGCCAGTTAATAACCCTATAGTGGCCTCTAAGTGTTTGAGTGAAAGGAAGAGTCACATGTCTCTCACTTTAAATCAAAAGTTAGAAATGATTAAGTTTAGTGAGAAAGGCATGTCTAAAGCCAAGATAGGCCAAAAACTAGGGCTCTTGCACCAAACAGTTAGCAAATATGTGACTGTGAAGGAAAGTTCCTGAAGGAAATTGAAAGTGCTACTCCAGTGAACACATGAATGATAAGACAGTGAAACAGACTTATTGCTGATATGGAGAAAGTTCTAGTGGTCTGGAAAGAAGATCAAACCAGCCACAATATTCCTTCAAGCCAAAGCTTAATCAAGAACAAGGCCCTGACTCTTTTCAGTTCTGTAAAGGCTGAGAGACTTGAGGAAGCTGCAAAAGAAAAGTCTGAAGCTAGCAGATATTGGTTCATGAGGTTGAAGGAAAGAAGCCATCTCCATAACATAAATGTGCAAGGTGAAGCAGCAAGTGCTGATGTAGAAGCTGCAGCAAGTTATCCAGAAGATCTAGCTCATATCATTAATGAAGGTGGCTACACTAAACAACAGATTTTCAGTGTAGACGAAACAGCCTTATACTGGAAGAAGATGCCATCTAGGACTTTTCATAGCTAGAGAGGAGAAGTCAATGCCTGGCCTCAAAAGTCTCAAAGGACAGGCTGACTCTCTTGTTAGGGGCTAATGCAGCTGGAGACTTTAAATAGAAGTCAGTGCTTATTTAGCATTCTGAAAATTTAGGGCCCTTAAGAATTATGATAAATCTACTCTACCTGTGTTCTATAAATGGAACAAAGCCTGGATGATGGCACACCTGTTTACAACATGGTTTGCTGAATATTTTAAGCCCACTGTTGTGACCTACTGCTCAGAAAAAGATTCCTTTCAAAATATTACTGTTCAGTGACAATATATCTGGTCACTCAAGAGCTCTGACGGAGATGTAAAACAAGATTAATGTCATTCATGTCTGCTAACACAACATCCACTTTTCACCCCATGGATCAAGGAGTCATTTTGACATTCAAGTCTTATTATTTAAGAAGTACATTTTGTAAGGCTATAGCTGCCACAGATAGTGATTCCTCTGATGGATCTGGACAAAGGCATTTGAAAACCTTCTGGAAAGGATTCACCATTCTAGCTGCCATTAAGAACATTTGTAATTCATGGGAAGAGGTCAAAATATCAACATTCACAGGAGTATGGAAGAAGTTGATTCCAACCCTCATGGATGACTTTGAGGGGTTCCAGACTTCAGTGGAGGAAATAAGTACAGATGTGGTGGAAATAGCAAGAGAACTAGAATTAGACGTGGAGCCTGAAGATGTGGCTGAATTGCTGCAATCTGATGATACAACTTGAACAGATGAGGAGATGCTTCTCACGGATGAGCAAAGAAAGTGGTTTCCTGCTCATCTAGTCCTGGTGAAGATGCCGCAAAGGTTGTTGAAATGACAATAAAGGATTTAGAATAAACTTAGTTGGCGGTTTGAGGGGACTGACTCCAATTTTGAAAGAAGTTCTGTGAGTAAAATGTTATCAAACAGCATTGCATGCTACAGAGAAATCATTCGTGAAAGGAAAAGTCAACTAATGCTGCAAACTTCATTGTTGTCTTATGTTAAGACATTGCCACGGTCACCCCAGCCTTCAGCAACCACCAGCCTGATCAGTCAGCAGCCATCGACACTGAGGCAAGACCCTCCACCAGCCAAAAGATTATGACTCTCTGAAGGCGCGCGTGATGGTTAGCATTTTTTTTAGCAATAAAGTAGTTTTAAATTAAGATATGTATATTGTTTTTCATAGCAATAAAGTATTTTTAAATTAAGATACGTACATTGCTATTGCACAGTTAACAGACTACAGTATAGTGTAAATGTAACTTTTATATGCACTGCGAAACCAAAGAATTTCTGTGACTCACTTTATTGTGATACTCATTTTATAAATGAGTATCAATCAGCAATATCTCTTTGGTATGCCTATAATTCTATTATTGCAGCCAAGACCACAGTCTTATCCCACCAATTCACTTCATAGAAGAATGGCCTAGAATAATGGTCATCTTTACTTCTCTCTTCGGGTATCATTAAAGAGTGGGGAAGGGGCAGAATTTGCTAACAGTTTTATAACATTCTATAAGAAATATATATTAATGCACACAGATGGTTCACTACCAATTCAGATTTTATAATCTGAAGAATTTCTCTCAGTACTCAATTTCATGATTCTAAAGAAAACTGTCTATTTCACTTGCGACCTAATTTTCACTTATTTTTCTGAGAGTAAAAAGACTGTAGCGAAATTCATCTTGCCATCACACTTTTTTAGCAGAACCAGTGCTCTCATGAGCACTGCCTACTACTCTGTTAGAGCCAACAGCGACATCTACTGGTGAGTTCCGTGCAAGACCGTTAAAACGGTAGAAACTGACAATAAGTTTAAAAATTTTTGTAAACATGTTTTTTACAGTGAAGAAAAACAATGTTTTTATGACATCAACTTTTGTGCAAAGGAATGTTGATGTGAACAGTGCAGAACAAGGTATGTAGCTTCTCTTTATTACAAGAACCTCAGAAATTTTGTTTTACCATCCATATCTTAAATCTCTGTGTGTGTGCATGGTGGTATGGTGGTTGAGTGACAAAACATGAAGGAAAGCATTTGGTAAGCTAAGTCCCATGATCAAAATGAACAGTTACTGGGTAAAAGGTAGGCAGGAAGAAAGTACTAGGCAGCTCACTGGCTATTTTGACTTTGACTAGTTAACATTAACCCCTCGTTTAATCATGACTTTAGAAAATTAGCATTAAATTAGTAAAAAATAGAGAGGAAAAGTATTTCACTAAAGATATATTGACCCTTTAATTCTGTTCTTTTGAGGTCCTGTGAAACATTCTGAACATGTTCTAAGACCTGCTATCTTGCAGCCACCTCAAGCTCAAAAGTGTATAAAAGTAAGAAAATCATTTGGACACAATGTGTTGGAATCCTGCAAGAGTAGAGAAAAAAACAAAAATAAGGTAAGAAAACCTCCTATGGTAGGACTAACCTCAATTCCCCATCCTTCTTTTGGTAGATTGTTGTGGGCCCCCATATCAGGAATTAGGGACTGCCTGGCCTTTGTTCTGTTGCTGAAGCAGCTACCAGGCTGGAAAAACAGCTGGACAAGATAGCCAAAAGCCCTCAGTAACCTTATTAAACTTGTCCTCTTAAACTGGAGGGTTGCTCCTGGGAACAAGCCTTGTGGTATCTCCTAAGCTGTAAAGCTGAGTCCTGTGTAGTGGGGACCCTTGGGGTCTTGTTCTGGTGCATTGATCCCATGTGAGAATAGGGGAGCAATGCGGTGGCATGGGCCAGGAGTCAGATGTCAAAAAAAGGAAAGGGATTTTTCTGTATCTTCAACTGGTGGACATGCTAGTGTGGCTTCCATTCCAGACCCATCTTCATGGAAACAGGAGCAACGAACTACCTCCACAGTGTAATTGGGAGGGCTTGGGGAGCCTCTGGAGACAGAAACAAATTCTCTCTTCCAACTGAATCACTTGCTGTGGGCCTTTCTAAGGAGATATTCGTTTTACTCAGGCCATGCAGATATGGGCTTGGGGATATTCTGTTGCTATAGTTCTATCTGTGTCTTCCAGAAGCAGACACTTGAGAGGAAGGGAACACAGGATCAATAGGGTGGAATTTGAGAGTTATTCCATCAGTCATTTGTTTCCAGCTAAACTATTGATCACCTGGTTTTGTTTTTTTTCCCAGACTGAACATGAGGACAGTGACACATGGAAGTGTTAAAATACCAATCATTTAATCAATTCAGTGAAAATAATCCGATTGGTACTAATCCTACCTTTACTGCTATCTAACTGTGTTTGCATTCTTAGACAAAGCACCCAACCTTCTCTTTTTTATCAGTGAAGTGAGGGAGTTGAACTTGGTCAGCATTTACCATCATTTTTATATTTCCAAATCTTTTTCTTTGTTAAGACATGATTTCATGAGACCCATTATAAATTTTAAAAATCATTTCATCATTTATGCATGATATATGATGTGACTTGTAGGTATAACATATTTTAAATTTCAAATCAGTATTTTATTAAACATTTTCACTTAAATATAATCATCACCATATTACATAAATTCTTTACCTATTTAAGGAGTGAAACATGTTTAATTTGTTTTAAAGTATGTAAGAAAAAGTACGATGTGTTGACTAATTTCTAAAATGTTATTACATTGCTTTTGATTTTGGAATGGCATGTTCTACAAATTATAGGTTAAAATTTTTATTGCACATTATATCAGAAGTTGATCAATATTTATTTTTGCCATGATTTTTTGAAATCCTGCATTGCATGTATTTAAAATAAAATTTGTAACAAAATAAAAATAAAAAATAAGACATTTTCAGGCTATTGTTTATAAGCATTTCTTCTTGAATAACTTATTAAGGGCATAAATAGAACTTATTCCTAGTAAGTGAAAAGCCTAATTGGATATGCCCATCATTGAATTTTCTCCATTGAATGATGATTTTTGAAGATCTAAAGACAAACTATATATAAGATGCTATGTCAAATGGATAATTAATAAGAACCTGCTGTATAAAAAAATAAAATAAAATTCAAAAATTAAAAAAAAAAGATGCTATGCCAGAATTCTGAAAAAATGATATAATTTATAGATCTAGTAAGAATTATCTGTAGGTGAATTTTATAGAACACTTATTTTTATGATCTTTATTAACTTGTATATCAAAATTAGAGCAATTTTCATTCATCCTGTCATTAATTTTGGTCACTTATTGCATATAATTCAAATAATATATGCCTAATAACAACTATCTCAAGCAACATAGAGTTAAAAACTACCATTTTGGCTGAGATAAATCATCTGAGTGACTGAGTCGTAAGCATGTACTTTGATTTTTGCTAACCAACGGCACATACTCTCTTGACACATATTTCTCAGCTCTCAAATTCTGTTACAAAGGGAAAAATACTCAAAATTATTTTTATTGATTGATATAAAATTAAAGTGGAAACAGACCCCATTTACCTTTAAAGATAGGAAGTCCCTGCAACATCTTTGAAAATCCCTGGTGGAGGAAGGGATGTGCCCACAAAACACTGAGGACACTAGATTAGATAACTGATAGGGTTCCTTCCAGTTCTAAAACTGCTCACTCCTTCATTTATACATTAATGCAGGTAAGGTGCATATGTATATACACATCAGATGGAGTAACTAACTGATTTAGTTACCAGTCGGAAGTTTCTAGAGGAAGAGATGCAGTTTTCTCTCACACTGGGTGGCCATGATGGTGAAGCTCTTAGGGTGTTTCCAGGGATTAAACAGTCCTGAAAGATATTTACTAATCTAGAAATGAGAATTAACTCCACTTGGCTAAAGGGGTAAAAGTAACAAAAGGAGGTGGGATTTCTGAATGTTCATGCTCGGTCTCTGGTGTCAGGCAGACCCAGGCTCGAATGTCAGTGCCCTTTCCTTGTTGCCCAGGCCTGCCCCCATTATTTAAACTTGTTAGGTCAGTTTACTTACCTGTAAAATGTGTTTAATAGAAGTACAAAGTGTGTAGAGTTGTTCTGAGGAGCGTATGAAATAATGTATATAAAATGTTTAGGGTAGTACTTGAACAAAGTAAGTTTTCAACACATTTATATATCTAGTAAGGCAGTTTAAATGAACTTTTTGATGGATTTTTTTTCTTTCAGATTTCTGAGGAGAACTCCTATTTGCTAAGTGAAAATTTACCAAGTGCCAGAATTTCAGTCCAGCTGTCTACTAACCAGAATTTTTTAGGTCCTACACCAGTAGGGTAAGTTAGTGATGGGGAAACAGGTGTTGTTCTTTCATTCTTGCTTTCTTTTATCATTATAACCATTTCCGGGAAAAAATTTTCTGACATTGTACAGATAAATTGACAAGATTTCTGTTTGAAAGGAGATCTTATAAATATACAAATTTAAAATGCTTTTAAAAACATCTCTAATATTTAAATATTATCATATTGATATTGGATCATCTCTATTGTCTTGTTGACTTGGGTAAGTATGTTTCAAATAGGTACAGCTAAATTTTTATTTACTTAGGCATTAATTATTGGCTAATAGATTAGCCTTTCCATGACATTCTTTCTTTCCCCTCTTTTAAATTATTTCTGGCATTATTATTTATTAACATAGGTTGGACAGACAACAAAGAAAGCAGTAGAAATATGCAAAATGAAAGTTAATATTTACTAGCATCACCAGTGATGAGGGCATGTTTGATCTGAGAGATTACAACTAGCCGTGGACATTCTGGACTCGCGATTAGGGCCCACGCAGGTACCTCAGCCCTTACCTACTGTGCACAGTGGGGATGCAAAAGGGATCCCGGAGTCCATCTGCCATCAACAAATAGAGGGCTGCATGTCTTTGAGTTTCTCATTATGCAAAACACTTAAAACACTAAAAAAAAGTTTCTGGGAGGGAAAAACCAAATTAAACCACTGCACACTCAAGTATAACTGAGAAGATAGATTGGCTTTGCTTTTGCCCTGAGACCTTGGATCGCTAAAAGCATTGGCCAGTTGGGGAAGAGGAGAGTGGAGACTGGAGACTGGAGACGAATCAGTGCTGGAAAAGCAAAAAGATAAGGGCTGGGCAGCTCCCCTGTTGATCACACAGCCTGTTTGGACTGGTCTTGGCTAGTGCTGTAATAGCTGTCAAATATTTTGAATAGCATCCCTGGAAGTACCTATCTCAATTTTTCCATCATTTCTCATTAACTTCAGATAAACAAAGGTTAGCAGATGTTATTATGCTTTACATAAATCTATTAAATCATCTGATTATTTCATGTGCTAAGGTTTAAAATGGCTATATTCATTGCTACTATATTTAAAATAGCAAATACTTATTTCTTTTCCTTAGATGTCAACCAAATGAAGATAAGTATTCTTTTAAAAGCTGCAGTTCTGATTTCGTTTTTGGAGAAAACATGGTAGAAAGAGTTTTGGTAAGATTTTGGCAAATGTGTCTATTATTATATAGAGAGCTGTCACTTCAAATTTCTGAAGGCAAATTAATTAAGACAATGTTAAAATGGAGCATACTTTTTAACTCCTGAGTTCAAAGGCACATTTCCTATCTTTAACTGGAAAGGTTCTCCTGGGAAGCAAGTTCTAGTTGTTAAAAATAATAGACAAGAACCACAGAGGAAGGGAATTGTATAATTATAACATTATTACTGATAAGAAATATTAAATACTTCTTTGACTTGCATTAAACCAGAGGTACCCAAGGAAATCCCAGAACTGTCTGCAGTAGTTAGATAAACTCAACTGGTCAGGATACTTTAATACAGTTTTTCAATAGCATTTTTTATAACAAGATGCATTTAAAATCATTTGCCAAATTTTTCTCATTAACCACAACTTTCCCCTTCAAGCTTTTACACTGAGAAGCATTATTATAACTTTTTTTGCTAGCTGTAAGAGGAAAATCATAGTCTTTTACTTGCCTAGGAGAATGTACATGCCAAGTGGAACCCCCTGATTATTATTACCATCATCCTTAATTAATACTGAGCATCCTCCTACGTGAGGCAGTTGCTGCTCTGTCCTCCATAGGGCACGTTTCTAAAACAGAGCATGATCTACAGTGGGGAATTATACAGCCAAGTGGAAGCTGTGCAGCAAATGTGCCCAGGGTTTTATCTGGTCCAACACATCTTTATACTCTTTCCACTTTCACCCAGACCAGAATCTTGGCTGAGACAAGACAAGGAAGCTAGCCTGTCTCAGGGCTCTTAGTTACATGAAGAATCCCACGGAGGATGTACAGATTTTAAAACCTGTGCAAGGGCTCAGAATAACAAAAGGACCACCAACTCATGAGGCCTGTTTATTCCAAGATTTTAAGGGCTTTCACAAATCAGTTACTTTTTTTTTTTTGCGGTACGCGGGCCTCTCACTGCTGTGGCCTCTCCCGTTGCGGAGCACAGGCTCCGGACGCGCAGGCTCAGCGGCCACGGCTCACGGGCCCAGCCGCTCCGCGGCATGTGGGATCTTCCCAGACAGGGGCATGAACCCGTGTCCCCTGCATCGGCAGGCGGACTCTCAACCACTGCGCCACCAGGGAAGCCCAAAACCAGTTACTTTTAAGATCTAGCTTATTCTACACCTGCCTCAGGCTTAACTCCAATTCCAAGAGAAGTATCACAGCTTCTCAGCTTTGAGGGGCCCTTCTGCCACCCCCAAGACGAAGGTCAGCCCCAGCGATCTGAGAGCCGTTGACCCACACCTTTGGATCTGAACCAGAATGGACCAACTTCCAGGCAATATATTTAGGCACATTTATTCTAGATTAGTCACAGCTTCTGTAAGATGTCACAGACACAAATAAAATACTCTTCAAACCTCATGGGATCAACTTTAACATTCAACTCATTTAACAGACATGGATTGTGTTCTTATGATATATAAAGCATTGGCATTGGTCTCAAGCTTGGTGGCATATTACAATCATCTGGTGAGCCTTCAGAGGACTTATGCCTGGCCATCTCCCCTAACCAATTAGATCAGGATCTCCGTGGGTGAGGCCAGGTGGCAGGTGATTTGAATATACAGCCAGGATTGAAAACCACCTGGGTAAGTGGTTATGCAAAGCTAAAGAAGACCGTGTCCTCTAGAGACGTTTATAGTCCAGTAAGGGGAAAGAGAGAGATACCTATACAAATGAAATACAGTGGGAATTACAGATTTGGTGTGAGGAGGTAGGTACCTGTGTGCACTTCCTATGGGCGCTTCAACTTTGACTTACAAAGGAACCTGAGCTTCCTGTCTCCTTAAGCTGATAACATGCTAGGATAGCAGGAGCTGTAGAGATCCCCTGTGTTTGTCCTCTAGTTAATCCTGTAATCCTGTGGCTGTGTGATTTGGGGGCCAGGATGCCCTCCTGATTTGTTTGCTGACCATGTGCTTTTAGAGTGAGTCATTAAACTTTCTGTGCTTTAGTTTCTGTTTTCTTAAAATGGAAACAGTTACACCCATCTCTACCAACTTTAACAGATTATCTTGATGTCCAGTTAAATAATGTGAAAGAATCTTGAATTAGTAAGGGAAAAGATATAAACCTAAGTTCTGAAGTATTGTCCAATTCTCCCTGTTCTGCGGGGAGCTATGCAGGGGGCTGTACAGGAGGTTATAAATGGCATGGAAATTACTTGGTCTTTTTTCACACAGGCATTGATTACGACACATGTGCGAATCCCCAGGTATGCAGCCTTCAAAAGTGATTGTTGGCAAAAATTGTCTTAGAGGAAAAGTTAGGATTCCTTCTGTAGTGATGATCTGAGACAGCTAGTGGGTTCTTTGGATAACTTTTAAATTTTTTAAATGAACTGGATAGAAAGAGTGGATTGTTGGGAATACTGAAATACCTTGAGAAAGTGACAACAGCTCCACCTCCTTCTAGGCAGCAGGTTAGTGTGGTGGTAGCATGCAACAGCTGCTACCTCCTTTTGGGTCTCAGAAAGCTTTCCCATTGCCCCTGGAACCAGATGCCACCTGAAGTAGGCTGGTGGTAACTAGATTGTTTCCTGAGATCAGAACCAAGGTCTTCTAATAATGGGGAGGAATTCTCTGTTCAGCATAAAAGGAGCCCAAAACAAAAACAGAGCTTTTGGGTTTGTTTGCCACCCTGAGAAGAACAAAAGTATCTCTTGGCTTACTGCAAATATATGGGGATAAAATTAAGTAATACATCTTTTTCCCCCACTTAGGGTACTCAAAAACTCACTCAGCCTCAACTTGAAAATGATTCATACATCAAGGAAAAAACATTCAAATTCACTTTAAAATTTCCTATCAACTCTCCAAACTCAAGTAAGAATTATTTCATTTGTAAAACATCTGATTCAACTGCTGTATTTCCTGTTTTTCCATGTCATTTGTTTAATAGCTATAAAATACAAAAACAATGGCCCAGTGTTTTAAAATGTTTGGTGAAGATTAAAGCATATAAACATGATATATAAGCTTTAATAATTGTCTGACTTAATGATATGGGGGATCGTTAAAGAGATCTGCCTCAACTCAAGGAGTTTGATTTTTTGGAAACACTCAATGTTATAAAAAGCTAAGGCTACATGCATGTTAACAGAGGCAAGAAAGAACTTTCACAGTAGGGAAAATGGGGCGTTTTATGTGTTCTTTCCCCCTATTTTCTCTCAGGAACAGACTCTCTTAAGAATATACCCCTAACTGAATCAGCTGCTGCTTTCTCTTCTAAACCATCACCAAAATGTTTGCTGGAGAAAATTGATGTCATAACCGGGGAGGAGACAGAACACAGTGTGTTAAAGGTCTGTGCGTCACGTATTGCTCTTCCTGGCCACACCTCCATGTGTGGAATAAGCTACCCTTAGCAGAGACAGTTTGAAAAATAAAGGCAGAAGTATACTTTTCAGAAAGACTGAGCTGCTTAAATAAAAATGTTACAGGCTTCCAAGGATTAAACCAATATTTTGTTGTATTCTTACATTTGTATGTGTAATTTGCAGGAAAATGGATTGCTGTCTTTACAACCATGCCCGTTAGTCCCTTAGAAAGAAGACAACCAAGGACCCTGTCTTAAAACAACCTATGTTTTACACTTTTCATGTCAGCTTTTATAATTTGTTATATGATTTAAAATTCTATTTACACTGAAAGTTAAAAATGCAGATAAGATGAATTGATTTCAGTTCAAGATAATAAAGTTTTTTTGTTTTCCTTTAAGTTCCTTTTTTAAAATTGAAGTAGAGCTGATTTACAATGTTGTGCTGATTTACAAAGTTGTGTCAGCAAAGTGACTCAGTTATACGTATATATACATTTGTTTTTAGATTCTTTTTCATTGTGGTTTATCTCAGAATATTGAATATAGCTCCCTGTGCTATGCAGTAGGACCTTGTCGTTTATCCTAAAGGTTCTTTTAAATAAGTTTTGAATTTCACATGAATCAAGAATTTCACAGATGTAGTATATAGTATCACACCTAGGATTCAAATGTTGAGTGGTATAGCTGTCAATCTAGGCATATAAAATGTAATTACTACAACTTAATCATTTTCAACAAAGCACAGATTTCCCTTAGGCTTTCTCCATCTGCTTTACCCCAAACTCTCTTCATTCCTATTTTCTTCCCCCTTGATCTACTGATACACTTACTGTACAAGTGTGTCTCACAGCATAACTCTCAGATCAGATTAATCCCAGATTCACTGAAGTAATCACTAGGGGTGAGGCCCTGACATTCTATATTTTTAACAAGTCATCTAGGTGATTCTTGTACATAGTAGTATTTGAGAACCACTGGTAAGCATTAAACTATAGTATGGTACTCTGTGGTACCACATGCTAGTTCGGATGCTGTATTTGTTAAAATTTTTAAAGCATACAAATAATTCCATGATTCCTTAACTTTCAGATAAATTACATGATTCAAATAACATTGTTTAATTTAAAAGTTGGTATATATAGATATACTGTTAAGTAAAAAAGAAAGATGCAGAAAGTATTTATGGTATTCTACCATTTATAGAAAAAACAGGAGAAAAATATATACATATTGGCATGTATATACGTACAAATATCTCTAGAAGGATAAACAAAATATTAGCAACAGTGATTACCTGTTGTAGGGGGTGAAAACTGGTAGATGGGGAACTAGTGTTGGTGGGGTTACTTTTCACTTTGTACATCTTTTTGCTTTTTAATGTTTGAACTATTCAAAAACTGTATTGTTTTAGAAGCTAAGGAAAATTTTAAAGCTGGTTTAGAAATCATTAACAAAGGTTATTCTGGTAAAATATCAGACAAATAAAAGTGTTATAGCATAGGAAAGAAATCACTTTGAAAAATTTTCTATATTTTGACATTTAAAAAAATTGTCCTTTAGATCAACTGCAAGCTTTTTATATTCAACAAAACAACACAGTCCTGGATTGAAAGGGGCAGAGGAGCTTTGAGACTGAATGACACAGCAAGCAGTGATTGTGGAACATTCCAGTCAAGACTAAGTAAGGAATCATTTTGTAAAGCGAGTCAGTATTTCTCAGGGAAATTTTTCCAATATAAGTACATATCATTTTCTGGAGATGTGTTATGTGTCAATAAGTTAGACTGCTGTCAAGAAACAATATTATTTTTAATGTACTATAGGAGCTTCCTATTTAAAGTAGGCTCTGATGTCAGACTATACAGGTTCTAGTTCTGGCTCCATCACTAACTGGTGACCTTGGACAAATTACTTAATCTCCTTCTGCCCCAGCTGCATCAGTTTAACATGGAGATAACAGAAGTCCATGACTTAGTGAGTGTGAGAATTCAGTGAGATAATGCACGTAAAGCACCTATGACTGAGCCCAGCACACACCTAAATAGTAATCTCATTATTATTTAAAGGAATGTGATGAATTTATTTTTGAAGTGGAATAGTTTTTCTAAAAGAGAATATTTGCCCTGTAATTTATTCTTGGCATTCTAAACACAGTGTGTGCGTTGGGATGAAGGGTCAATTTCCAAGTAAATAAAGGTGTGTGGTTATTGAATCCTTCAGGCAGAGTGTTGGTCAGAATTTGGTCAGCCAAACCAAAAGCCTGAGGAGGTTTCTGGCATCCAAAAGACACACTGGGCATTGTTCAGCGGTCCAAACTGAAAGTAAGCACAGGCAGAGATCTGGGCAGGGGTGGATGGGTTTACCAGTCAATATCGGGTGGTCAAATCTTGTGGAGGAGACCACAAGTAGAAGCTGGTAAATGGATATTTGGTGAGTTTCAGATATCAAGCTCAAGAAGTGAGTAAGGAATAGAATTCAGACTAAGAGAGTAAGAGCACTGGCAAACAGGTCTCTAAATAACCTGACTATTATTCCCAAGGCAGATATTAGCTGTTTTCTACTCTGGTTTAATTTCACTCCTTCCACTACTTGCCAAAAAAATGCACAAAACAACTTTTCTTTTAATTATACAGGTAATACATGTCCATTACAGAAGATGGAAAATATGGATCGACAAGAAGAAAAAAAAATTAAATTACTCATAGGCCTATCTTCCTGTAGTAGCTAGCTTCTGTCAATAAAATATAAATAAAATAAAATATATTCTTAAGGACTTTGTATACAATAAATGTATACAATACATTGAAAAATTTGTGATAAATGGTGTTTATATTACTTTGTAACCTGATTTTTTTCTTTTGCATAGTATACCATGGTCACCTTTCTACATTAATAATTATCTTTCTTTAGTATTCTTAATGAGTTCATAATATCCTCAATAGCTGTACCATCACTTATTTAACTAATTCCATTTTTTGAATGTTTAAAGTTTTCATTTCAGTTTTCTCCATTATAAACAATTCTTGGGTAAATATTCTTCAGACCATTATGTCCTCAAAGGAATTCTAAAATTTAACCATTTTTTAATATTATAGTAAAAAAAATATAGCATTTTAGCATTTAAGCTAAAAAAAAGTCCTCCAACATAATAAAGCCCAATTTGGAAACCAAATTATAATCTAGTCAATTAAATTACAATTTAGTAGTGAAAATAGAGTCTGAAAAACAACTACCAGATTTATTTGCTTTCCAAAATGGCAAATTCCTCTGAAAGGCTAAGGAATCAACTGTTCTAAAGTCTGATGAATTCATCTTCCTATTTTAGTTATGCACAATCAAGGCAGCCTGAGGCTGATTCTCAATAGTAAACTCTGGGCTCAAATGGAGATTCAAAGAGCAAACCACAAAAATTTACGAATAACAGCTACTGATTTAGAAGACTGTAACATCAAAGTGTTTTTAATTCAGGTATGTGACAAATTTCAGTGATAGAGGATTATCGTACTATATTTATAGATCTCTGCAGATCTCTTATTTTTTTCATTTTATTAAAATAACCTATACCATTGGCAAAAAATCAGCCATTTATTATGGTGTTTACAGTCTAATATAAGACCAAATTTTGCATGAAATTTAGAGATTAACAACAATTTAAAGCAGTCAATTGGTACTGGTCCCAAGACATTTGTATTGGTATATGCTGTCAAACCCCTACATTTTTTCTTTACTATTAAAATTATGTCAACAATCTTACTAAATTCCAGAGAGACTACTGTCAGGATTGGCTCCTAGGAGGCCAGCGGAATCCACACCCTGATGCTTACACTGTGTGCTGAAATTGAGGCTTTGAAATCACTGGAAAGGAACCAGTGAGAAATGGAAAAACACAGGGCTAGCAAGTTAAAACAACCAGTCCAATAGCAAATTCCAATTCTGGATATGAGTCAGTCTCCAAGGTAACAGGATGGGAGCACAGCTTTAGCTGTTCTGGCAGCAGGAATGCTTGACCTCAAATACAAGATCCAGGCAAAAGAGACAGAGCTGACATGAATCAGGCGAGAAAAAAGGCTGGATTTCCCCCATAGGCCGAGTCTCAGAAGACTTGAGAAGACTGAATATGTAAGCGACTCAGGTAGAAGATGACGATACAAGTAAATTGGCTTCCATATAATAATGAAAAAAAAAAAAGTTGGCAAGAGCCCACTGATGAAAAACCAAAGGTTTTATTAACTACCAGTAAGTGCACTGTTAGGTATAAGTGATGTTGAATGTTAAAATCTTAGAGTAAGATGTCTAAACCCTGTTTACCATTTAGGGAGATAATACTGGATACTCTGCTAGGCCAGATGCCCCTGTCTTTGAGTGGGTAAAGCAGCCTGTCTGAGATTGCGACTATGATTAGATTCGATTAAATTTAACTATGACTAGATTCTGCTGCTCAATATCTGGCCCATGCTGACTTTTCAAACTGTAGGATAATTTTTGGAGATTAGCAAACAAAATGCAATAAAAATCACCCAAAATTCCACTCCCAGAGATGGTCACTATTAACATTTTGGTCTTATACTACATTTTAGTATATACACGTATGTGTGGGTACATATATACATGTGTACCATACTGTACATACTGCATGACTTTCAGGCAAGTTATTTAGCTTTCCTAAACCTGATTTTACTCAGCTGCCAATGGAAGACAATAATAATATACTTTATAAAGTGATTGAGAAGATTAAATAGCTAACATTTGATTGTGAAATACACATATGTAACCTTTTCACTTATCAATGAAAATGAGTGTTTTCTGTTATTAAATAGTAGTTCATTCTTCAAGAATCCTTTTATAGGTGAAAATAAATTCTGTTCTATTATGTACCATAATTTATTCCATTAATCCCGTTTTGTTAAATACTTAGGCAATTTACTGTGTTCATTATTATAAATTCTGCAAGGAATTCTCTAAGTACATACATGTTAATTCTCTTGGAAAAAGGTTTTGACTTGTCTTGACACACTTATCTCCAGAAAGACTGAGCCAATTTTCATTCTCACCAGCATTTTCTTATGGTACTTCATGGAAATTTTTTTTAAGCATTGCAAATTTGTTGTCCAAAAAAACATATATTATTGTGCTTTTACTTCTTGTTCTGAATTTCTTGAATGAAAATATCTGAATGAATTTGGATATATATATATATATATATATATATATATATATATACACACACTAGTGAAAGGCATATTTAAAATTTAATGTAAAAACATCAAGGCAGCAGAACTGTATTTATATTTCAATTACATGTATTTTCAATATTTGTTATTAATTAACCTACTGAAGAAAAATTACACCCTTGTACTTAATATAAAAATTAAATTGGTCAAGTGTCAACAAATATTTACTCAACACCTGCTATGTAATACCTAACATAATATGAGAAACAAAAATATTTTATTTAATGTATACTTTTTTCCCTAAAAATAATTAAGGTAACTTAATAACATACAAAAGAAAAACCGTATTTTAAGACCCTTCTCCCCAAAAGTTGGCATGTAGTTGATTCAACCCTCAGTTCTTGGTTTTGAAATATTTGGTAGCTCTCTGAAGGATTAGCAAAGAGAAAAATTTTCCCAGATTTTCTTTGAAATTGTGAAAAGATACAAAAATGTAAGCCACTGACATGTTACCTTAAAGAGCACTGACTTTGATGACAAAAACGAAGTCCCAGCCAATCTGTCAACTAGTTGTTTAAATGCAGACAAACTGTGCCTTTCTGAGCCATAATTTTCTCATCTGTAAAGGGAAGAGGAAACAAGTATTTACTCAATACCTGCACTATGTGCTTTTGCTAACATAAACGGAATAAATAACCTAAAGTTTTATTATAAGGATTGAAAAAATAAAAGGATATTATAACAGCAAATGTTATACCAATGTTACTGTTACCATCATTGTTTATATTAATAGCAACTGTAAAAATAGAAAAGTACTGAAAGCAAGGACTTCTGATGTGTTTATGGTACAACATCATAGACTATTCGAATGAGCTCTGCTTTTCTACAGAGCTATGCAGCTTGCAGGGATGTCTAAGCAAGTGATGTAAAGGAAATGAAAGTCTTTTTCCCCTAACCCTAAAATTTTCTACAGTATAACACAGTGAAGGAAGGATGGTCTTAACAAACAAATTCAAATAGAAAATTTAAATCACAAAATTTCATTTTCTCAGTTTAAAATGCACAAATTGGGACCTCATAAAATTATCTGCTCTAGGATTCAATGTGGTTCAAGATGAATTGGCTCTTTACCCTTTAGTTTCTAGGATTATTTATATTCTAGATTTATGTCATATAATTCCTTCCTTATTAATAGTGAAAGGTTACAAATGTGTAAAGTGGGGCTATTATTAGGTTACTTATATTCTTAACAACTTAATTTTCCTCTTGCAGGCCAGTGCCAAAGATATAGGATGTATGCATGCAGCAATACATCACCGTCTTGTTGCACTTCGAAGCTTCTATAAGCAGAAAGATGCAAATCAAGCTGAAAGCCAGTCAGAAACAGTCCTCCAACAATTTAACTGTGATAGCTGTGATGAGGATGAGGATGATTTTATCCAAGTTACTAAAACTAGATCAGGTAAAGAACTTTTCTTTTGTTAGTTCAGAGGTTTAAGAAAGAAATCTTATTCACAACCCTTTTATATGAAACAGATTTTTCAAAAGTGGAACTTGTCTGTTCAAAGTGGGCAGGGGTTAGAGCCCTAGATGTTTGGTCTGAGAGGTGGGTTTGAAAATCACTGTCTTCTGCATGTGGCCTTCATTGGGATTTCACCAAAAGTCAGCCTTATTCTAATACCTGCACATCATTTGCATATATATTTCATAAAAGACCATATTTACAATGTAAACTATTAATTGCTACACTGAAACTAACCAATTATTAATATGTCTCTTCACTTGTTCTCATTCTCCTATTATTGGTCATAATAGAAGAAATTATAAATACTCGTAATGGAACCAGCAGGGACATCTGGCTTATTCCCTTTTTGGAATTTGACTGTTTTGTTTTCAAAGACCTTTAACCTAGGGCAAAAGGCGCTATTTCTTTTATTACATCTGGATTCATGAATTGAACAAGGTTGCAGTGGAACCACTGGTTAATGGATTTTTAGGTTTTAGTGCTTGTCCTGATGAGTGAACTGAAAACTAAAATTCATCATTATTTTTGGAGAAAACCATTGTCAAGGAAATAATAAGCCCAGCTTTGTGGGTTTTAAAAATAATTTTTATTGGAGTATCGTTGCTTTACAATGTTGTGTTAGTTTCTACTGTACAGCAAAGTGAATCAGCTATATGAATACATATAGCCCCTCTTGTTTGGATTTCCTTCCCATTTAGGTCACCACGGAGCACTAAGTAGAGTTCCCTGAGCTATACAGTAGGTTTTCGTTAGTTATCTATTTTATACATAGTACCAATAGTGTATATATGTCAATCCCAATCTCCCAATTCATCCCACCCTTCTCTCCCCGCTTGGTGTCCATACATTTGTTCTCTACATTAAGGATTGAAAAAATAAAAGGATATTATAACAGCAAATGTTATACCAATGTTACTGTTACCATCATTGTTTATATTAATAGCAACTGTAAAAATAGAAAAGTACTGAAAGCAAGGACTTCTGATGTGTTTATGGTACAACATCATAGACTATTCGAATGAGCTCTGCTTTTCTACAGAGCTATGCAGCTTGCAGGGATGTCTAAGCAAGTGATGTAAAGGAAATGAAAGTCTTTTTCCCCTAACCCTAAAATTTTCTACAGTATAACACAGTGAAGGAAGGATGGTCTTAACAAACAAATTCAAATAGAAAATTTAAATCACAAAATTTCATTTTCTCAGTTTAAAATGCACAAATTGGGACCTCATAAAATTATCTGCTCTAGGATTCAATGTGGTTCAAGATGAATTGGCTCTTTACCCTTTAGTTTCTAGGATTATTTATATTCTAGATTTATGTCATATAATTCCTTCCTTATTAATAGTGAAAGGTTACAAATGTGTAAAGTGGGGCTATTATTAGGTTACTTATATTCTTAACAACTTAATTTTCCTCTTGCAGGCCAGTGCCAAAGATATAGGATGTATGCATGCAGCAATACATCACCGTCTTGTTGCACTTCGAAGCTTCTATAAGCAGAAAGATGCAAATCAAGCTGAAAGCCAGTCAGAAACAGTCCTCCAACAATTTAACTGTGATAGCTGTGATGAGGATGAGGATGATTTTATCCAAGTTACTAAAACTAGATCAGGTAAAGAACTTTTCTTTTGTTAGTTCAGAGGTTTAAGAAAGAAATCTTATTCACAACCCTTTTATATGAAACAGATTTTTCAAAAGTGGAACTTGTCTGTTCAAAGTGGGCAGGGGTTAGAGCCCTAGATGTTTGGTCTGAGAGGTGGGTTTGAAAATCACTGTCTTCTGCATGTGGCCTTCATTGGGATTTCACCAAAAGTCAGCCTTATTCTAATACCTGCACATCATTTGCATATATATTTCATAAAAGACCATATTTACAATGTAAACTATTAATTGCTACACTGAAACTAACCAATTATTAATATGTCTCTTCACTTGTTCTCATTCTCCTATTATTGGTCATAATAGAAGAAATTATAAATACTCGTAATGGAACCAGCAGGGACATCTGGCTTATTCCCTTTTTGGAATTTGACTGTTTTGTTTTCAAAGACCTTTAACCTAGGGCAAAAGGCGCTATTTCTTTTATTACATCTGGATTCATGAATTGAACAAGGTTGCAGTGGAACCACTGGTTAATGGATTTTTAGGTTTTAGTGCTTGTCCTGATGAGTGAACTGAAAACTAAAATTCATCATTATTTTTGGAGAAAACCATTGTCAAGGAAATAATAAGCCCAGCTTTGTGGGTTTTAAAAATAATTTTTATTGGAGTATCGTTGCTTTACAATGTTGTGTTAGTTTCTACTGTACAGCAAAGTGAATCAGCTATATGAATACATATAGCCCCTCTTGTTTGGATTTCCTTCCCATTTAGGTCACCACGGAGCACTAAGTAGAGTTCCCTGAGCTATACAGTAGGTTTTCGTTAGTTATCTATTTTATACATAGTACCAATAGTGTATATATGTCAATCCCAATCTCCCAATTCATCCCACCCTTCTCTCCCCGCTTGGTGTCCATACATTTGTTCTCTACATCTGTGTCTCTATTTCTGTTTTGCAAGTAAGATAATCTATACCATTTTTATAGATTCCACATATATGCGTTAATATACAATATTTGTTTTTCTCTTTCTGACTTAACTGTATGAGAGTCTCTAGCTCCATCCACATCTCTGCAAATGACCCAATTTTGTTCCTTTTTATGGCTGAGTAAACAAAAATATTTTATTTAATGTATACTTTTTTCCCTAAAAATAATTAAGGTAACTTAATAACATACAAAAGAAAAACCGTATTTTAAGACCCTTCTCCCCAAAAGTTGGCATGTAGTTGATTCAACCCTCAGTTCTTGGTTTTGAAATATTTGGTAGCTCTCTGAAGGATTAGCAAAGAGAAAAATTTTCCCAGATTTTCTTTGAAATTGTGAAAAGATACAAAAATGTAAGCCACTGACATGTTACCTTAAAGAGCACTGACTTTGATGACAAAAACGAAGTCCCAGCCAATCTGTCAACTAGTTGTTTAAATGCAGACAAACTGTGCCTTTCTGAGCCATAATTTTCTCATCTGTAAAGGGAAGAGGAAACAAGTATTTACTCAATACCTGCACTATGTGCTTTTGCTAACATAAACGGAATAAATAACCTAAAGTTTTATTATAAGGATTGAAAAAATAAAAGGATATTATAACAGCAAATGTTATACCAATGTTACTGTTACCATCATTGTTTATATTAATAGCAACTGTAAAAATAGAAAAGTACTGAAAGCAAGGACTTCTGATGTGTTTATGGTACAACATCATAGACTATTCGAATGAGCTCTGCTTTTCTACAGAGCTATGCAGCTTGCAGGGATGTCTAAGCAAGTGATGTAAAGGAAATGAAAGTCTTTTTCCCCTAACCCTAAAATTTTCTACAGTATAACACAGTGAAGGAAGGATGGTCTTAACAAACAAATTCAAATAGAAAATTTAAATCACAAAATTTCATTTTCTCAGTTTAAAATGCACAAATTGGGACCTCATAAAATTATCTGCTCTAGGATTCAATGTGGTTCAAGATGAATTGGCTCTTTACCCTTTAGTTTCTAGGATTATTTATATTCTAGATTTATGTCATATAATTCCTTCCTTATTAATAGTGAAAGGTTACAAATGTGTAAAGTGGGGCTATTATTAGGTTACTTATATTCTTAACAACTTAATTTTCCTCTTGCAGGCCAGTGCCAAAGATATAGGATGTATGCATGCAGCAATACATCACCGTCTTGTTGCACTTCGAAGCTTCTATAAGCAGAAAGATGCAAATCAAGCTGAAAGCCAGTCAGAAACAGTCCTCCAACAATTTAACTGTGATAGCTGTGATGAGGATGAGGATGATTTTATCCAAGTTACTAAAACTAGATCAGGTAAAGAACTTTTCTTTTGTTAGTTCAGAGGTTTAAGAAAGAAATCTTATTCACAACCCTTTTATATGAAACAGATTTTTCAAAAGTGGAACTTGTCTGTTCAAAGTGGGCAGGGGTTAGAGCCCTAGATGTTTGGTCTGAGAGGTGGGTTTGAAAATCACTGTCTTCTGCATGTGGCCTTCATTGGGATTTCACCAAAAGTCAGCCTTATTCTAATACCTGCACATCATTTGCATATATATTTCATAAAAGACCATATTTACAATGTAAACTATTAATTGCTACACTGAAACTAACCAATTATTAATATGTCTCTTCACTTGTTCTCATTCTCCTATTATTGGTCATAATAGAAGAAATTATAAATACTCGTAATGGAACCAGCAGGGACATCTGGCTTATTCCCTTTTTGGAATTTGACTGTTTTGTTTTCAAAGACCTTTAACCTAGGGCAAAAGGCGCTATTTCTTTTATTACATCTGGATTCATGAATTGAACAAGGTTGCAGTGGAACCACTGGTTAATGGATTTTTAGGTTTTAGTGCTTGTCCTGATGAGTGAACTGAAAACTAAAATTCATCATTATTTTTGGAGAAAACCATTGTCAAGGAAATAATAAGCCCAGCTTTGTGGGTTTTAAAAATAATTTTTATTGGAGTATCGTTGCTTTACAATGTTGTGTTAGTTTCTACTGTACAGCAAAGTGAATCAGCTATATGAATACATATAGCCCCTCTTGTTTGGATTTCCTTCCCATTTAGGTCACCACGGAGCACTAAGTAGAGTTCCCTGAGCTATACAGTAGGTTTTCGTTAGTTATCTATTTTATACATAGTACCAATAGTGTATATATGTCAATCCCAATCTCCCAATTCATCCCACCCTTCTCTCCCCGCTTGGTGTCCATACATTTGTTCTCTACATCTGTGTCTCTATTTCTGTTTTGCAAGTAAGATAATCTATACCATTTTTATAGATTCCACATATATGCGTTAATATACAATATTTGTTTTTCTCTTTCTGACTTAACTGTATGAGAGTCTCTAGCTCCATCCACATCTCTGCAAATGACCCAATTTTGTTCCTTTTTATGGCTGAGTAATCCAGCTTTTTTATACAGATGTAGCTATTCCAGTAAGTCGTCCAAGTATTTTCAGTAATATTTTTATTTAGCCCTGAATTCTGTTCTATGGAGGACTGACAAAGGACTTACACAAATAGTGTGTTAGCAGGCATTTTCCCAATTTTTAATCATTTTAAATCTTAAAGCTATTTTAATCATGCATAATTTAAGAATCTGTCAAACAACATGTGCAGAACTTGATGAAATAGCTTCCTTGGCCTAATACTAAAAATGTAGTCAAGAGGAAAAATGCACAAAACATGCAGAGCAGGATCATAAACTGCTAGACTCAGTGAGCCAGAGAACTAAGCGAATATGATTTTTCTTGTTACTATTAAACAAGAGGTTTAATTTTTTTTAATGTATGAAATGTATAAATGAAAATTATTATAATGTTTATATTGTCACAATAAAATGGGATCTATTAGAAAATGGGTTGGTATCCATTAAAAATGTTAACCTGGGGCTTCCCTGGTGGCGCAGCGGTTGCGCGTCCGCCTGCCGATGCAGGGGAACCGGGTTCGCGCCCCGGTCCGGGAGGATCCCACATGCCGCGGAGCGGCTGGGCCCGTGAGCCATGGCCGCTGGGCCTGCGCGTCCGAAGCCTGTGCTCCGCAACGGGAGAGGCCACAACAGAGGGAGGCCCGCGTACCACACAAAAAAAAAAAAAAAAAAAAAAAAAAAATGTTAACCTGCAGTTAGGATTAAATGGCAAAATTATTTCATCAACAAATGACACGTTTATGAATAGAATCTATATTCTATCATATTCCATTTTAGGAAAGGGGTGATATGCAACTATCTTCACACAAAATGAGAAACAATGGAAATAAGGCCAAGTAAATGCCAATCATATGAACCCATCCTCTCCCCTCCTTACTTAGTACTTTCTCTAGGAAGTGTTGCACACAAATGCTAAATGTTATGGAAGCAATAAAATGTCTGACTTTTTAAACTTTGTTTGCCCAGGAATCAAGGAAAGGTTTAATTATCTGAAAATGTCACATTTAAAATTAGGAACATTTCCAAACGTTACTTAAAAATATGCAGATTCTATATATATTTTATTTCCTTGCTAGTAAGCGTATTCGTGACTATTCATGTTCAGTTGTACTCAATATTAAACCCAACTGAATACAATATTGTACAATAAATTATTTTAAATTTATATCACAGATTCTTCTAGGTGGACCCACAGACAGTCTGTTGCCTGTTCATGAGTGCTACCTACTATAAACATGACAACATCTACAAAAAGTTCACCTTACTGAAAAAAATCTAAGCCATCCTAATAACTAAACGAGAAGATCCTATTCATTCCTGGAACAGTTTTTATAGAAAAGTCCAAGAAATATAATTTGTTGCAATTAAAATGTTTCTCTGTGTAGTATAATAATTCTGAGGTTTTATATTTTGATTATTGTGGAGAAAATGACAGAATTTAAGAAACACATGGCCTTTGGAAGTTCAAAATTTTTCATTTTTGAAGAAGTTAATTTAGAATAAGATTTGGTAACTAATTGGGACTATTCATCACATTGATGGATACAATAGTTAAAATTATAAATTGCTGGATTTGATAAATATCTAAGATATTTATTTTTTTAGTCATATACTGTCTGGCCATAAAACAAATATTTTACAAAACTTCCAGAGTCACTTCTTTGAAAAATGTTATAACTGCATGTTAACATGTTATTAAATCATGTTTTTCTTCTGGGAAATGTGTATTTTCATTTAACCTTTGGACTTCCTAATTCTATAATATTATATATACATGGTATGAATTCCTTTAAAGAGAATATCTGTTCTTGCACTTGTATCTATCGCACCTTGTATATGCTTGACTCACGGTCAGTATCCAATATTTGTTGAAGGAATGAACAAAATACATTACCTGTGTATCAAAACAGTAACTATATGAAAAGTGAAATATGTTAACTTGTTCTTTGCTTTGTTTATGTAATTAAATTGTCATTAACATTCTAGTAGGTGAGGCTGTACAGAGACCTTTTATAGCCAAATGACTATTTTTCTTAAATGCCATTATTAAGGTAAAACACAGTAATTTCAACAATTGTGCAACAGAATTTTGATGTTCCTCTTTTGAGATTTGTTTCAGAGACACTTCAGGAGTTACACAAGAAAATTAGTCTCAGTACTTATAGACATATTTCAGTTTTCAATCCAGTATGATCACCCCATGGCTTCAAAATGACTTTTGATTGTGACCCCTATACAATTTCCCTATTAGGGGCATCTTAATCTGCTCAGGCTGCCATAACAAAATACCACAAATTGGGTGGCTTAAACAACAGAAATTTATTTCTCTACTTTGGAGGCTGGGAAGTCTAAAATCAAGATGCTGGCAAGGTTGGTTTCATTCTGAGGCCTCTCCTCTTGGCTTTCAGGGGCCACCACCTCACTGTGTGCTCACATGACCTCTTTCTTGTGGGAGCACGGGGAGGCGGTAGGGAGAAAAAGACAGCAGGTTCTCTGGTGTCTCTTTTTATAAGGACATGAATCCCATCAGACCAGGGCCCTCATAACCTCATCTAGCCCTAATTACCTCCCAAAGCCCCATCTGCAAATACCATCACATTGTGGGGTAGGCTTCAACATATGAATTTTGGGAGAACATAAACATTCAGTCCATAATGAGGAATAATTCACAGGACAAAATGATTTCTGAAAATGTTCTGAACAGTGACAGCATATATGGGATAAGAGTATAGCTTCATTTCTACTTTGAAGAACAATATTCACATGGAAGTATACATGTGAATACATATTTTTTAAAAGTTACGTTACTTTATTATAGTATATACCATAGATAATAGTAAAAGCAATTATATATATGCATTTATTGTCAAATCTAATGCTTGAAAGTTTAGCATATGAAAGTTGAATTACTCTTTTAGACTATAATTTAGCTAGTATAATTGATGAAAGTTTTGCTCTTTCCCTATCACTAACTATAACTTAGTAAAATTTAGCTACTAAGAGTATCTAACTTTCATTAATTCTTCTAGTGACTCCAGAAGAAATACAGTAAATAAAAGCCTTTACTTCTAAATTAAGCAATGACTCAGGAAGTGGAGAAGAAAAGTTAATGTAAGAGAGGAAGAGAGAAAAGGTTGAGAGAAGGAAAAATAAAAAACAGTAAAGAAGAGCTCTAACATGAAAGGAAGAATAAAAAGAATGGAAAATCAGAAGTTTTAAGTGTTTTCTTTTTAATTCTAAAAGAGTGACTCTGATGCAGAACACACTCGGAGGAGAATTTTCATTAGAAGCATAATATAAACAGGGAGACATTTGGAGAAGATTAATTAAAGAATTGGTTCTCTTATAAGATCTTAGCTGATATGGGAACATTGGGATTATGCTAAATTGTTAAAGTAATGCAGAGAAACAGAGATTTTCCTTATTTTCCTGACATGTTCATTCTTGACCCCCCTTTAGTTGTGGAGCTGAATTTTCTCAATGCCTCAAACATTTTATTTAGGGATTCTGACATGGCTACTAACAGCAGAAACATGATATTTAGCTTATGACTTTCAACCCATTTCCACTCTGCTATTCCTTCTTATACTCTTTATGCATATACTTAGTAATATTTTGGGGGGTAATAGAAATAGAAACATCTTATAGTTTCTCCTTGTCCTATATCTTCGTCTAGCCTTCTCTTTTTTGGCTGTTCTATATCCGTTGTCCTCCCCTTTAATGTGAAGTGATCAATCATATAATGACATTCATTTTCACAAGTTACTAGGTGGGTGATTTCAAAGCATACGCCTTCTTCCATAGAAGCTGCTTTTTAAAATAAATTTATTTATTTATTTATTTTTGGCTGCATCGGGTCTTCGTTGCTGCACGCAGGCTTTCTCTAGTTGCGCGAGTGGGGGCTACTTTCCGTTGCAGTGTGTGGGCTTCTCATTGTGGTGGCTTCTCTTGTTGCAGAGCTCAGGCTCTAGGCGCTCAGGCTTCAGTAGTTGTGGCACGTGGGCTCAGTAGTTGTGGCTCGCGGGCTCCAGAGCGCAGGCTCAGTAGTTGTGGCGCACGGGCTTAGTTGCTCCGCGGCATGTGGGATCTACCCAAACCAGGGCTCAAACCTGTGCCCCCTGTATTGGCAGGCGGATTCTTAACCACTGTGCCACCAGGGAAGTCCCAGAAGCTGCTTTTATTAAAAGTTACTTAGATAAAATATTCCCCCAATACACAAGATATATTTAATATGATATCCGATTATATATTACGATAATCTAAACATTCTTTTTCATCAACAGTACTTTTTTTTTTTTTTTTTTTTTTTTGCGGTACGCGGGCCTCTCACTGTCGTGGCCTCTCCCGTTGCGGAGCACAGGCTCCGGACGCGCAGGCTCCGCGGCATGTGGGATCTTCCCGGACCGGGGCACGAACCCGTGTCCCCTGTATCGGCAGGCAGACTCTTAACCACTGCGCCACCAGGGAAGCCCCCAACAGTACTTTTATACCAAGTTATTCAGCTTAATTGTAAACCAGCAAAATGTTCTCTCTTAAAATATTTTACATCCATTACCGCCAAAGCCAGGAACCCTTAGTTGTCAGGGCCTAATATCCTATACAGGCCTTAGAATATGTGCATGTCATTTTTTAAAAAGCCAAGGGGTGGTCGTATATATCTTTCAGAATCAGAATGTACATGAAGTGAGCTGGAGGGGGTTATAGGGATTGGTAAGGGTAGATCTTAACCTTTGTAAATCTTCAAGTTGTGAATATCACAGTGATATATAATTTCTTCCCCATAAAATGTTGAGAACAATTAGGCTTGCTTGAGATGTGGATACTGGGTAGGCTTATTCACTAGAAAAGAACACCAGCCTTGTCATAGGCAGGGTATGAGTTTGAAATTCAATAATACTACACATTATTTTAGTTGTTTGAGGGTAGTTGAAACTGATATTAAATCCATGAATGCCAACACTTTGGTTTGTTTGTTTTGCAATGGCCAGATTATACCCACAGTACTGAGTAATTTTTGACATCATACTCGGAATTGACAAACTCGAATACTTGAACATAGCTGAAATTTCTAAGATGATATTTGCAAACTATGGCATTGGAGGAGTTATTGAAATAACTGGCAAATGTTTAGCCTAATAAATACTTGATATAATAATTTTCAAACAATTAGAGGATTACCAATATTTCTTAATTTCTGCCAATCTAGTGGATGTAAAAGACTACTTCACTATTAGCTTAATTTGTATTTTTCTGATTTCTATTAAGGTTGAGGATCTTTTAGATATGTATTCACTGCTTGTGTTTCTTCTAAAAAATTTCTGTTCATAATTTTTGAAAAGCTAACCATGTCATTCTCTCCTTTCAGTGGCTTCCTAGCATATACAGGATAAAAGCCAAGTTCCTAAGCATGGATATAACACTTCATGTCTTTCACCCTGTCAACCTCTCTGGCCTCACCTCCCACTGTTGCCTGCCTCTCTCTAAATGTTCTAGGATTTCAGAACTGCTATTTTATTACTCCATATCTTTGCTCATACTGTTTCCTCTGTGGAATTCTTTCTTACTCTTGCTGTTTCTGGCTAATACCTAACTCATTCTTTAAGGTTTAGCTTGAGACATTTCCAGAAAGCTTTCTCTAACTCCACTTAGGCTGAATTAAGATTTGTTCCTCCAAATTCCTATAGCACCCTGTGAATAATTTTACCACTGCACAGACTGTATGTTCTTCAAGCGGAGAGACTACTTATTTATTTACCATTTTATCTCCAACACCTAGCAGGGTGCTTCGCCCATAGCAGGCAATCAAGTATAATTTGACCTCCACTGACGTGTTGTATACATAAGACTAAAGAGGTGTTATCCAACAGGAAGCTAGAAATAAGGATGTAAAGCTCTGGAGACAGACTGGGCTAAAGATACCGGTAGTAGCTGAAGTCAGGGAAGGGGAAAAGGGCTAATATTTGCCAAGTGTATACTTTGTAATGGGCATGTGGCTAGGCATTTGTACATATATTTACAGCTTTACAAGGAAGCTATTACATTTTGTAAATGAAGAAGTAGGCTCAGAAAGATTAAGGGAACAGTCCAAGGTTGACAAAGGTAATAAATGGTAAAGCTGAGATTTGAACCAAGGTCTTTTAAAATCCCAAACCCAAGCTCTTTTCATTACACAAGAGTAGATAGCTCATGCAGAAGAGTGGAGAGAGAGAGAGAGAGAGAGAGACACAGAGAGAAAGAGAGAGAGAGACAGAGACAGAGAGAAGGGAAGGCAAGGATAGGGAAGGACAGATCCCAAATATGAGCTTAGGAAGAATCCAGAAAAGGGACAGAAAGATGGGAGGACCACCATTAGGGACTGGTGTGCTGTGAATCAGAGTAGAAAGTTTCAAAAGGAAATGATAACCATTTCAAATGCTGCAGGAAGACCAAGTCAGTTAAGGGCGGATAAATGTCTTCTGAGTTTACAATCACATCCTTGGTCACCATGGAAATAGCAGTAATTAGTAAAGTAGCACGGAGAAACTCGATTACAACAGGTTGACAGATGAATAGGCAGCAGGGATGTTGACCAATGATGAACCAACTACTCTTTCAAGAATCTTAGCTGTAAAGAGAAAACAAGCAATATATAAAAGCTAGGGCATAAAAGGTTTTTGTTGTTGTTGTTGTTTTTTAAATTTAAAGATGTCATAGACATGAGCATGTTTAAACAGTGAAGAGGAAAGTCCAAAAGAGAGGGATAATTAAAGGTATATTAAAGGTGATAACCTGACCGAGTAATATTTCTGAGCAGGTGGAAGGAGATGGGATCCCAAAATAACAATGGACAAAGAGATATACCAAATGAGAAGATGTCAGTGTAGACAAGTTTGTAGCTGGAAACGGGGGAGATCCAAACATTTGAGTACTTCCAAAAATTTGAGTACTTATCTGTGAAATGGGAAGAAAAGGGGTCTGAAGTTTTGCATATGCATAACAAAACTCATAGACTTTGATCCAGAACAGGTTTTCTAAATTCATTTTTTCTGTCAAATGGACCAACTGACATTCTCCTAGTCACCAAGCTTCAAAGCTCAGTGTCATCTGTGACTTCTCCCTTTTCTTCCTTCCTAGTATCTAAGGAATTATAAAGTGTTGAACTAGTAAGACTAGAAAGGACCTTGAGGATGTTCAAAGTTACAAATGAGTAACTCACATCTCACAGAAGTTAAAGAGGTGGGCTTTAGGGTGCACTACCAGTCCCTATTAGCAGCTGCTGTGAGGCAAAGTTCCTGGCCAGAGGGGTCAGTGACCTACTAAAAGCAAACATCTATCAGACTGCACTGTGTATTTCCCAGTTTAATATACTACCTGGCACATAGTAGGGACTCAGTAAATATTCAGTGAACCCAAGAGGGAATGCTGGCGTTGGCGGCTAGCTGAAAAGTAAGTCACAGATTTGGAATCAATTTGGGCTTGGCAGAACCTTGGAATCACTCTAGTTCAACTCCCTTACTTTATAGATGAGGAATCTGAGGCCCAGAAAGATGAAGCAACCTGCCCAAAGTCCAAAAGCTAGTTATTGATAGTGTTAGGACTACAAAGAAGCAAAGAGAGTGCCAAACCAAAAAGGATCTAAAGAGCAGGAGGGATAAACATTAGGATGTGCACTGCCATTTGATTCTCCTCTTGTAACAGGAGCATTTTCTTCCATTACTTTTACTCTAGCTTTGATCCAAGTGTAACTATTCCAACAGCACCCAAGTCTCCCTTCCTCCTCCTGCCTCCCAATTTGTTCCACATTCGAAAGCCCGATCAAGTCATCAAACACTGCTCTCAGGACTCATTTCTTTCCAGTTAAAAGCCTTCAAAAGGCTAACTACTGCCTACAGGATAAGGTCCAAATTATTAACATTCTTAACCCTTCACTCTTTTCCTATCTACTTTTTCAACCATATCGTCCCATCTAGAAATTGTCCACTTGGCCAGACTCGTCTATCCATCACCCCCCAACTTTCTCAAAGGCTAACACTCTCCCCTCCGCCCCAAGTTTTTTGGCGGTTAGCAGGAGCTGTACCACCTGCGCAGTCCCACAGGGTACCATGCTTAAATGAGCCCGGTGCTCGGCTTACTGCTCTCTAGCCCTCTTGCAATTCTCAGCAATTTCTGAACAAGGGACTCTGCGTTTTCATTTTGCACTAGGCCCCGCAAATTGTGCAGCTGGTCCTGAGTCCGTCTCCTCAAACTCTGGCCCAGGGCTGGACATATCAGCCATCCAATACGAAGCGGCTGAATGAACGAACAAAGGGTCTAGTCTTATGTGCAATAATAAAAGAGTGTAGTCTTAGGTGCAGTAACGAAAAAAAGAACTGACCCCGAGCAAGAAGCTGCGGCCTCACGCACGTTCCCGCCAAGCCCTTAAAGCCGCACTCGCAGGCCCTGCGTAGCCTCAGACCGGTTCCAGCTGGGTTCAGCTCCAACACCAAATAGAATTCCAGCCCTTCCCCCGGCCGCAGCCAATCCCTGAAGCTCCTCGGCCTCCGAAACCCCTGCGAGTTATGATTGGCTGGCAGAGGTGGCCTGGGGGAGGGTGGAGACCGCGGGGGGAAAGGGGTGGAGCTGGAGGTCGGTCCCCGGGCGGGGAAGCGGCTACTGCGCAGGCGTCGTTGGAAAAGGCTCCCCAAACAAACACAACCCACCACCTGGAGGCCTCCAGCTTTTCCCCGCCCACCTTTCCCCTCTTGAGGGCTCTCCCGACTCCCAATCGCCCGGCTTTCTCCGCCCCCGTCAACGTCTGGGCACGTCCCCTTCACGGCGCCGGGCACGCACGGCTGTGCACTTAACCTCTGCCCGCCCGGCTGGAACGCAGAGGCCGGGGCGGCGCGAGCAGCGCGCACTGCCGGCGGCTGGAAGCGGAGGCGGGAGCCCGGGCCTGCAGCCGCTGCCGGGCCGACGATGACTTGTTACCGAGGCTTCCTGCTGGGCAGCTGTCGTCGCGTGGCGGGCGGCCGGGCAGCGGCGCTGAGGGGGCCAGGGGCGGGAGGCCCCGCCGCGCGGCCGCGGCTCGGTGGTGACGGCGGCGGCCGGCGGCACCTGGGGCAGGGACAGCCGCGCGAGCTGGCGGGCTGTGGCAGCCGCCCCGACGGCGGCTTCCGCCCGTCCCGGGTGGTGGTGGTGGCCAAAACCACCCGGTACGAGTTCGAGCAGCAGCGGTACCGTTATGCGGAGCTCTCTGAGGAGGACCTGAAGCAGTTGGTGGGTCCCGGCGGCCCCCGCCCTTGTGCCTCGGCCCGGCGCTGGTTCGCTCACTGGCTCGGCCGTGACTTTGTGGGGGGGTTCTGGGAATCGCTCCGCAGGCCGCCCCGGGGGAAAGGGAGCCTCTGGGCGCCGCTGTGGGCAGCGGAAAAGAGGCTGTGGTACCGCAGACACACCCCCTTTTACTGGGCAGGACTGCCAGGCCTGGGCACTCCGGGGAGCCGGTCTGCTTGAGCCTTTTCCGCGCCGGAACGTGGTTCTCAGACAAGGTTCCAGGAGTTTGTTTCAAAAGCTCACGTGTCTCCAGTGCTGGGCAGAGCAGCGGGGAAAATTTGAATGTATGTTGTTAAGTAGAAAGGTCCAGACAAAAGGCAGGTAAACAGGGTAATTATGAAAGAGTCTAGGTCTATATAATATAGTAGTGCCTCCACAACAGACTATATTTGGTATAGATATTTACTAATATCTTTGCAAAGTATATAAATACACCTAAAGGGGGAAAAAACCCTGAATATTATCTGCCTTCACTCTTATTTTTGGAACTTCTGATCCAATGTCCCCACCCACTTTAAGGAAACGAGAGTGATGATGCTACCATGAGCAGTATGTCCAGAAAAATCTCCATTGGAAATCTCTAATTGTTGACACTGCACCAAAAGGCTTTGGAATAAATCGCCTATAACCATAATCCTGTAGAATTCTGTGCAAGAGTAGACAGCCTGTTCTGGACTTCTGGTCCGTAATCATCAGCAATCTTTTGGTAATATTTTGTGGAGGTATCAAAATGGAATTGTAAATCATCCTTGTTTAAGTACTGACTGTTTTCAGCATTTAACTTCTTGACTGTTTAATGAGTTAATTGAGGAGGGTCCCTGTATTCATCGGGTGGCTATGCTAGGTGCAGATTTCTCTCCTTTTCTCTAAGTGTTTGAAGGTAGCAATTTATAGAAAACATTTGCATCATTTAAAGAGTAAATCAGCAAACAGTTGGAGCAGGAGGTCGGAGTAGTTGAGTTTGTGTTAGGGAGTGAAGTTGAGTGTGAGACAGGGAGTAAAAATGTCTGAAGCAAGCGTTTCTGATTTGGGAAAGAGGTGTGCCATATGGGTTGTACTCCTAATTTTGCAGATCTACTTTTTAGAAGTTGTCGGATGCCATATACCCATAAATATGTTCTTCATACAATTTTATGGAAGCCTCTCACGGCAAGTAAAAATAGTATACTTGATTGGCATGTTCAGAGTGTGGGATTGGGGGTCACGAGCTTGGAGCCAGGCCCAGGTTCTCTGTGGTTAACTTCCTCTACTTCTTTTTAACTTCCGTGGGCCTCCTTGGTGACAACGATACTTTTTGTGTTGTGCTGTCGTTTTCAAAGTGCTTTCACCTAGTTCAGTGTGTGAAATACTAGGATTGGACTAGGTAGCCTCCAAGGCCCTTTCTGGTATTTTAAAACTGAAGAACTTTTACAAGGCCTCAAGAATGTGAGTGGCATCTGAATTAGATTAATTCTTGGACCTCTGAACTAGATTGACACTAATCAAAACTTTTTAAATGTAAGGCAAATCAAGTCTTTAAAAATCGAACTACCTAGTACACCCACTCTGAGTATCTGAAGAGAAATCTGTAATAGGTAAATATTTGCCTATTGCTAAGTATGCTGTTTGGAATAAGAAAACTTTTGAAGTAAAACTTCTGGACTGTAGAACACAGTTTTGAAATAGTTGTTGTTGCTATCATTTCAATTAAATTTTACTGGATTTGTTTCTTACTGATTTGAGTTTTATCATTTATGTTAAGGCCAGTATTCAGAATGGCATAGTATTAGGTGGAGTCCGGACCAGAGATCAGGAACAGACCAAATAATACTAGACTGTGTGAAGTTGTTCTAAAATGGGATTCTGTAATAGGAATGATAAGATGATTAATACTGTTTGCTGTTTTCCTGGGGTAAAAGATACTAAGGTATATGAATCATGTGAATTGGGTATGAAAGAAAGTGGCCAAGTGCTTACTTGAGTCTTCTGGCACCGTGGCTGGCTATGTCTGTGGTGTCCTGGTAACCTGAAGTTATGTATCAGAGGGTTCTCTTTTGCTGTGGTGGTGGTGATTGTTTTGTGGCAAAATAGATCTCTATTAGGTTCCTTGTTAAAATGCAAATGAAAGGAGGGATGGAGTGCTAGTATAATTTCATATCCTGAAGGCTTGTGGTTCTCTAACTTTGTAGAAACTTAAACAATTAGAGGAAATACTTCTTAGCTGATAAAGCATGTACAGACTGGGTCAAAGTTTGACTTTCATTTGCTCTTTCATATTGGTTTTACATTGGTTTATTTTTAATTCTTGCATTTCTCTTCCCCCTAACCTGTCAGTGACTTTTCTTGTGAATAGAGGATTTCTAGTCAGTGATTTTACATCTACTGGCTCAAGACTTTGCAAGGGCTAATTGAACTATTATTACAGTTTACTTGCATCATAAGTGATGTAGCTGTTGGTGGTTGTGGAGCTTATATTAACAGGGTTGATGACACTCACAAACTAGACCTTTAGGTGAATCAAAGCTGATTGGAAAGGGTTTTGACGTCATAAACATGCCTTATTGGCCAAAGAGAATGTTTCATTTCACAGTATTTTAATACATACCAAATAAGAAATGAGCAGTTTCCACCCTTCTCTGCCCCCACTCCAAGTCTTACAACCCCAGAAGCAACCCCCTTTAATGGTTTCCATTTTTAGTTTTTTTAAAAAAATTAATTTCCTAATGGGATAGAATAATTTCATTTAGTGGTCCCTCTATTATTGGCTTAACATTCTTCCTAGTATTGCCTTCTTAGCAGATTTGGGAGTTGCTGTGCCTTGGATTTTGTTTCCCTTACTCAGTTTCCTTAAAACACTGGTGTAGCTTAGGTTGTAGTTCTTGGGTAGATAATATTTTTGCCACATGTGCAATGAGTGTAGTGTATGCAATATGAGTATTTATCAAATTAAAGAACATGATCTGGAGTACTGCCAGAGAACCTTCTAACGGAGCCTCACTCCTTTCAAATCTTCCAGACACAGGAACCAGAATGGTCTATCCAAAGTGAACATCTGGCCACTTTACTCCTCTGCTTAGAACCCCTCAGAAGCTCCCTATAACCTATAGAGTCACCCAGGGAATTCGTTAGAATGCAGATACCTGAACCTTATTTTCATCCCCCTCAGTATAAAGATTCGGTTTGTGAAGAACTCCCAGACTCTGCCTCTTTGAACTATACCCTTAAGGTTGCTGATGCTTTGTCCAGGGCTTTGCATTTTTAACAAGCTCCCCACGTTTGCAAATGGTCCCCAGATCAGACTTCGAGAAACATTATTGTAGGTGAACCTTTATTATCCTTAGTGTGCTAAAACGAGGCCTTTCATGAATTGACTCCTGTCCACCTCTTGAGCTTCATTTCTAATCAGTTCTTGTCTAGAACTTCATTTTCCATTGATTTCAAACGCTTTAATTTCCATTAGATGTTGTGCTTATTTAATTAACTTATTTATGGATCAGTAGCACGTTAAAATGGTTCAAACTGTAAACGATACAGAAGAGTATGCAATGAGAAGTCGCTTTCTTATTCCTGTCACCGGGCACTCAGTTTTTGTCCCTGGAAGTAACCAATGTTAATCAATTTCTTGTTTTTCCTTCCAGAAATAATATATACATACAAATCAACAGAGTGAAATATTCTTTTTCTTTATCCCATCCCTTTTTACTCAGTGATAACATATTATTTAAGCTATTCTGCACCTTGTTCTTTTTTTAATAGTATGTATATAGTACTTATTGTGTGCAGATGCTTTAATTTATTAAAATACACTGTGTAATGAATAATATTTGTGTTAATGAATCAAACACTAAAATACTTAAAACTGGACTTGCTGAGTCAGGAAGTATGTGGATTTGAAATTTTAATAGGTATTGCCAAATTGCTTCCCTTAGAGGCTGTGCCAGTGTATACCTTCACTGTATATATATATACTTCACAATATATGAAGGTGCTTGTTTTTTCATAAACAGTTTAGCATACTTTGGGGTCTTTGCCAACCTGGTAGGTGAAAAACGGTATTTCAGGGTAGTTTGATTTGCATCCATCACTGTCTTTACCTTTGTAGCCCCTTTTGCTTTGAATGCTCCTCCATCCTTTAGCCAATTCCTGTTCTTGCTGTGAGGTGAAGCTTACACATTACTCTCACAGGAAGCCATCCTTGGTAACCTTGCTGGGCCTCTTTCTGGCCACCAGGGTTATGTTAGGTATTCTTCACTGTATGTTCATGATACATATGTTTTTGAGATTTCCATTTTAGTATATTATCTGTGGTTATTTTCTTCTCTGGAGTTGAGGACAAGGACTGTATCTTACTCATCATCCTCTCTGCCTTTCCATCCCCACTAGTTAAAGGTGGTGAAATGTTTCTGAATTTTAAAAAAACATTTTTAGTTCTTTTCACCCTGAGGCTGCCAGTCTAGGGCCTTATTTCCAGCTGTCAGGCTTCCGAAGGATGTTAGTTGCTAAAAACTTAAGGTAGAGCTTACTGATGTGAGTGCCCTGAAAGAGATTTTATGGTTAAATATGTTTGATAAACATGAGCCTAAACAAAAGATGATTTTTATATGACTATGAATTTTTTGGGGGGGGTGCATAAAATGTTTTTAATTCTGTGGAACACAACTTGGAAAATAGAGGCTTAAGGTATACTCCTGTAAATATTTGCAGTTAAATAGGAGACTCATAAAGATGTAAAAGGATTGAATATCACAGTAGCTGGAATTAACCATTAACAGAATCATTGACCAATATATTTTAGAGCCCTGATTTTCAACCTACACTATGTATCAGGCTTACCTGGGGGAGCCTGTAGCCAGCCAGGTAAGCCTGATACATACAATTTCATTTACAATGAAATTGTAAATAACATTATTTTTACTGTGATCACTTTTTCTGTATTTTTAATTATATGGCTTAAGCTCTGAGTTAAGATATTATGCACATTAATATCTTCTCAGCTAGTAAAGTATAAGTTGACTTTATTTTAATATTGTTTTGTGTCTTTGAAAAGTTACATCAGTAATACCATATTCTTTAGAATGTGTCTATTTTTTAGAAATTTTCTTATTCACTGTTGGTTTTGAAATTTATCTGTGTTGATATATGTTAATTCATTTTAACTGCTGTATAATATTCCATTGTTTGGATAATTAGGTTGTTTCCAGTTTTTTCACTATTTAAAAAAAATGCTGCAATTAAAAATACAGGGCTTCCCTGGTGGCGCAGTGGTTGAGAGTCCGCCTGCCGATGCAGGGGACACGGGTTCGTGCCCCGGTCCGGGAGGATCCCACATGCCGCGGAGCGGCTGGGTCCGTGAGCCATGGCCACTGAGCCTGCGCGTCCAGAGCCTGTGCTCCGCAACGGGAGAGGCCACAGCAGTGAGAGGCCCGTGTACCGCAAAAAAAAAAAAATAATAATACAAATAATTTTTCCATAAGCATTGAATAACTCCCTGATTCCCAGTGTTCTCATGAGCCACTTGGTAGACTTGAACATTTTTGCCAGTGTGATGAGGGTGAAATTGTATCTTTTAATTTTAAGATACTTAAATATTAAAGAATAACAAAGAATTTATAGGTGAAGGGGAGAGAACAGTACTAGTCAGACAATGGGAAAGGTCATCTTTTTGCCAGTAAAAAGAACTCAAACATTGGTGACTTTAATTCACAGTCAGAAAAATCTTACATCATGACGTACTCATATTTGAAATAGAAGATAACATGAAGCAGTTTACCCTTGTTACATGTAGTATAGTTTATAATGCTGGTTGTGATCACTGGGTTGGTATGGTAACCATTCTAAGGGCAATTTGAAAATCATTGCTCAAGAGGAAGTAATATTGAGGCTAAACAGGTAAGTGGGCCTTATAAAGTTGTTAAATGCCATGGTTTTATGTCCTAGTGGTTTTCAGTCTTTTAGCAGCAGAACACAACCCTTGCTCAGCCCTACTCTCTTCCCCACAGTAGTGGAGGGATGGGTCAGTTTTCTGAGACGTCACCATTCTGGGACTAGTATGAAAGCAGGCTTCTGGTGGGAGTGGTTAGATGACGAGGGGAATAGGAAATACTCTTTAAGGAAGAAACTAATTTAGAAATTCCAGAGGCAAGCTGTTGCATGAGACCAGATAAGAGTTGATGTTGCCCAGAACTCAAGCAGTGGCAGCATGAATGTAAAGGACAGATTGGAGAAACAGTTTACAAGTATAATTATTGGACTTCACCATTGGCTGGCTATGGAGATTGAGTGTGAAGCGAGAATTAAGGTGACACCTGGGGTTTACTTTGTTAACTAGGTAAATGGAAGTATTATTAACTGTTATATGGGATTCAGAAAAGCAAATTAGAAAGGGGAATATATAATCAGATTTAGATGGTTTTGGGGAGCGGTACTTGATCTACCTGTGGGTGAATATAAAAGTAGGCATTTGAAAATTTAAACCTGTAGCTCAAGAAACAAGCTTGCCCTAACAGTTTAATTTCATAGGTACTGGTGTATACTTGGTAGATCAAGTCCCTAGAGTGGGGAGATAACGAAAATGAAGTGAGAATGGATAAGAATGCCAAGGAAGGTAACTTGAGCAATCCCAACATATAAGGGAGTAGGTAAACAGAATTAAGGGGAATGCAGAAGTAGGAATAAAACAATGGGGAAAGTAAAGGTGAGAGTCTGAGGTAAAGAATAAATGAAATAGAAATGATCCAAGATAAATACCAAATATAGCTGAAGAAATATTTAGGGTTCCCTGCACCTGGCCTGATCATACTAGGTAAGTAGTTTACTTAACTGTCAATCAGGTACCACTAATCCTTTTAAGGCAATTTTGAATGGTGCTTGGTGTACCATTTAGTTAAGTGAATTCTTCTAAGAGTGCTTAAATTATGCCTAGTTGAGTTTACATACCAAACTGTCATTGTCTCACAGGTTGGTGAGACAGTGTGTTAAATTTATGTGTTAAATTTAAAAAGACATATTTCCTTCCCTTACTGGAGTACAAAATAGTAACGCTCAGCTGACTAGTAAAACAAGTTTAAAAAATTTGTATTTGTAATAGATTCAGTTTTGGTCAAGTAAAAATGTCTGTGATACTTTAAAAAAAGTGTTTGGGCCGTTTAGAAAATAGCCTATCACCTCTGACCTTAAGGTGTGGTGAATTTCTGTCCCTTCAGAACCCTCTTTTTTTTCCTTTCATGCTGTGTTGTGTTTTAACCTCTGAGCTGCATGGGAAGAAGTGATGTTGGCCTTTGGAGATTTTATAAGAAGATTCTATTGCTAATACTGAGTGTGTCTGCCTGTAGAGCTTTTAGATTCACACTGCTTTTTCCAAGTATCCTTCTGAATAATCATAAAAAAAAGTTGTTTTTTATTATTATTTTTTTAATGCCGATAGGAACTAACAAGCTTTGGGGGAAAAAAAGGAAGAAAATATTAAGAACTTTGTTACTGATACCTAAGGTGTAGCATTGCAGAATTGAAAATGTATTCTAAATTTCAGTAATTTCTCTAATCTCTTAATTGTAAGACATTTTACAGAGAATTCACGTGTTCTTGTTTTTGTCTGATTGAAGTATGTTTTTAAATCTTTGAAGTGTTGTTATTTTCTGAGGGGGTAGCTAGAAATTCTTACTAGCCTTTGAGTATTAAAAAAAAAACTTTTTAAAAAATATGAGCCAGTTGAATAGTGATTTAAGACTTTCTAATTGATGCTTTTTATTAGTGATTTTAAAAAATGCCTTATCTCTTAGCTGCCTAGTTAGCCAGTACATGTTAGTGCAGCTTACTAGCCCAACCAGCTAGATTGTTTATGAAAATAATTAAAGAACTTGTATTCTCTAAATAAATGTATCGAGCATGAGTTGTTAAAGAATTAGTTCACAAGAAGAAATGTGAGTGGGAATAAGAACTTATGAAGTGACATTTCTGCTCCAATATTAAGTATTCTAATGCTAAATGAACTTTGTCTTTAGATATGAAACTTCAGTGTTGCTAGCAAAACATATTAAAATCGTGGAAAACTTAGTTTTCTATTAGTTCTCTATAATTTTTCCCCTGCAAATTCAGACCTCCTTCACCATGTCAAATTGAAGTTTCATAAAACTCAGCTGCTGAGTAATCTTAATTTTCTTGAGTTTTCTGAGAGCCAGGAAGTAAGCACCAAAGCAACTGAACCACCAGATTAGAAGTAATAGTACCGATATGTAGGATTTATGTCCTTTATTCCTGGGTACATGTTCTATATTGTGCAAGCCAAAAATGGGAACATAAGATAAAAATCTGGACAGTGAATTGAACTCTGAAGGCCAGTTACCCTTAAGTTTTATTTATAGCAGGTTAGAAGCAGTAAATTTGATGAAAACATTTTAATAGACTTTTCTACCTTTGAATAAGTTCTCACTGTCTGAGTTTTCAGTGCTGCATTTAATGCATTTGATTGAGCTCAGCTAATGTTTAACTGAAAACAGTAGTAGGCACTCACATATCTGAATGAATAAATTCAATTTTTTAGAGCTTAATTTCTAGCTATTCAGTGTTTACTCTTGAAATGGCTCATGAGAGGTAATTATTGTAAAAAAATAATATAGCCTGGTAACTAATCTGCTAGAAAATCAGGGGCTTGATATTGAGCAGGTTAGTTTGAGATGCCTGTTAGATATCCAGAGAAAGATGTCAGAGACGCAGTTGGGTACCTTCACCTGGAACCCTAAAGATAGGCCAGGATTAGAGATTGCAATTAGGAGTCATCAGCATCGGCATACAAGGTCTCTTAAAGCCTTGCAACTAGAGATCCCCAGGGAGAGGGCAGAGGAGAAAATCACTGTGATCCGTATTTACTGGAAGGTGGTTAGTGCAGTTTTAGTTAATCTGTGGTTGGGTAATGGAAGTAATAATCTGAATATTAATGCTATGTTCATCCATATTTAGAAATGATACTCTTAGAATAGTTCTTCAACCCTGATTTACATTGATTTGTTGATCAAAGTAAATGAACGATTATCTAATTATTACCTTGCTTGCGGCTTTCCTTTAGAGAAAATATTCTTAACATTGGTTTGCTCTGTCTAAATATAATGAGGTTTATATCTAGGCATTAAACTGTTGTACAGGCTGTCTCATTTAGTATATGCGAGTTAACATCTATGGATTAATTTTTTTTTTCTATGTGTGGAATTCAGTTTATTTTTTTTTTAATTTTTATTGACGTATAGTTGATTTACAATGTTGTGTTAATTTCAGGTGTACAGCTAAGTGATTCAGTTATATATATATATATATATATATATATACACACACACACATATATTTATATACATATATATAAAACATTTTTAGATTCTTTTCCATTATAGGTTATTACAAGATATTTTGAGTATAGTTCCCTGTGCTGTACAGTAAGTCCTTGTTGGTTATCTATTTTAGATATAGTATTGTGTATATTTTAATTCCAACCTCCTAATTTATCCCTCCCCACCCCTTTCCCCTTTGGTAACTATAAGTTTGTCTTCTATGTCTGAGAGTTATTTCTATTTCATAAATAAGTTCACTTGTATCATTGTTATTTTAGATTCCACATATAAGTGATGTCTTCCTCTGTCTGACTTAGTTCACTTAGTGTGATAATCTCTAGGTCCATCCATGTTGCTGCAAATGGCATTATTTCATTCTTTTTTATGGCTGAGTAATCTTCCACTGTGTATATATACCACATCTTCCTTATCTATTCATCTGTTGATGGACACTTAGGTTGCTTCCATGTCTTGGCTACTGTAGATAGTGCTGCTATGAACATTGGAGTGCATTTATCTTTTCAAATTATAGTTTTCTCTGGATATATGTCCAGGAGTGGAATCGCTGGTTCATATGATAGCTCTATTTTTAGTTTTTTAAGGAACCTCCATACCGTTCTCTATAGTGGCTGCACCAATTTATGTTCCCACCAACAGTGTAGGAGGATTCCCTTTTCTCCACACCCTCTCCAGCATTTATTATTTGTAGATGGACTAATTTTCAAATAGCCAAATATGTCCTCAGCTCCTCTTCTGAAAAGCATATGTTTCCCTGTAGATTATAGAGTAAGGACAACACTGTTTTAAAAGTCTTAACCCATTATTCATAAACAAGATTGGGAAGGTAGGTGTCAAAATATTACACTAATTATCCCCAGGTAATAAGATTATATGTAGTTTTAATTTTTCATGAATGTATCTTCCATGTTGTGTTGTTTTTATAACCTTTTTAAAAAGAAAAATACATATTATTAAAAATACTGTCTAAAAATTGGTTTTACTTTATAATTCAGTAAGTAATGATTTAAAATAAAAGAATATATTTAAGATTGTATTTTGGACAGGTACTTGAAAAACAGATTTTGTATCATAAAGAGGCAAGGCGTAAGGGAATTTGGAAAAGGAAAGAAAATAACATGCTTTTTTTTTCCTTCCAGTTTTATTGAGATGTAATTAATACACAGCACTGAATAAGTTTAAGGTGTACAGCATAATGATTTGACATACATACATCATGAAATGATTATCACAATAAGTTTAGTGAACATCTGTTATCTCATATAGACGTAAAATTAAGGAAATAGAAAATTTTTTTTTTCTTGTGATGAGACCTCTTAGGATTTGCTCTCTTAACTTTCATATATAACATAGAGCAGTGCTAATTATAATTACCATGTTGTCCATTACATCTCTAATACTTATTTATCTTAAAACTTTGTACCTTTTGACTGCCTTCATCCAAGTCCACGTCCCTCCATCCCCTGCTTCTAGTAACCACAAATCTTACCTCTTTTTCTATGAGAGAGTTTGTTTTTGAAGTATAATTGATCTACAACGCTATGTTAGTTTCTGTTACAGAACATAGTGATTGGTATTTCTGTACATTTCAAAATGGTCACCACATGATCATTTCATACCTGTGACCCATTTATTTTGCAGTTGTAAGTTTGTACCTTTTAATCTCCCTCACCTATTCTTTCCTTCCCCCACCCCTCTCCCCTCTGGCAATCACCTGTTTGTTCTCTGTATCTATAACTGTTTCTGTTTTGTTATGTTTGTTCTTTGTTTTTTTTTTTTTTGATACCACATATAAGTAAAATCATATAGTATTTGTCTTTCTCTGTCTGACTTAATTGGCTTAGCATAATAATACCCTCTAGGTTCATCCATGCTGTCGCAAATGGCAAGATTTCATTCTTTTTTTTTCAAGGCTGGGTAGTATTCCATTGTGTATATATAGGCAGCATAGATATGGGTCTTGTTTTTGTATCCATTCAGCCCCTCTGTGTCTTTTGATTGGAGCATTTAGTCCATTTACATTTAAAATAATTATGGATAGGTGTGTACTTACTGCCATTTTGTTAATTTTGGGGGGTTGTTTTGTAGTTCATTTTTATTCTTTTCCTTTGTGATTTGATGACTATCTTTAGTATTATCTTTGGATTCCTTTCTTTTTTGTTCATGTGAATCTATTGTTGATTTTTGGTTTGTGTTTACTGTGAGGTTTATATCTTGCAATCTATATATACATGTAACTGTTTTAAGTTCCTGATCTCTTAAGTTCAAACTCATTTTTGCTCCTTCCTCTCATGTTTACTGTTGGGCATCATGTTTTACATCTTTTTGCATATCTCTTAACCTACTTATTGTGGATATAGATGATTTTACTGTTTTTGTCTTTTAACCTTTTTACTAGCTTTGTACGTGGTTGATTTACTACTTTTACTGTATATTTGCTTTTATCAATGAGCTTTTTCCTTTTGTAATTTTCATATTTCTAGTTGTGGCCTTTTTTTCCCCCTCTGCTTTGAGAAGTCCCTTTAACATTTGTTGTAAAACTGTCTTAGAGGTGCTGGATTCTTCTAGCTTTTGCTTGTCTATAAAACTTTTGATCTCTCCATCAAATCTGAATGAAAGCCCTCCTGTGAAGAGTATTTTTGGTTGTGGGTTTTCCCTTTCTTAACTTTAAATATATCATGCCACTCCTTTCTGGCCCACAGAGTATCTGCTGAAAAGTCAGCTGATAGCCTTATGGGAGTTCTCTTGTTCATAACTTGTTGTTTTTCCTCTGCTGCTTTTAACATTCTATCTTTATCTTTAAGTTTTGCCATTTTAATTACTGTGTGTCTTGGTGTGGTACTCTTTGGGTTAATCCTGTTTGGGACTCTCTGTGCTTCCTGGACCTGGATGTCTATCCTTTCCCATGTTAGGGAAGTCTTCAGCTGTTATGTCTACAAATACGTTCTCTGCACCTTTCTCTCTCTTTTCCTTCTGGGACCCCTATAATGTGAATGTTAGTATGCTTGATGTTGTCCCAGAGTTCTCTTAAACTATCCTCATTTCTTTTTATTTTTTTTCCCCTTTTTCTGTTCAGCTTCAGTGATTTCCACTACTATATCTTTCATCTTTCTGATCCATTCCTTTATGTCATCTAATATACTGTTGATTCCTTCTAGTGTATTTTTCATTTCAGTTATTTTGTTCTTCTCTGTTCGGTTCATCTTTATATTTTCTAACTCTTCGTTAAAAACTTCTAACTTCTCACCCTTTTCACTTCATCTTCTCCAGAGTTCTTTGAACAACTTTATGATCATAACCTTGATCTCTTTATCAGGTTTAGATTGCCCATCTCCACTTCACTTAGTTCTTCTGGGGTTTTATCTTGTTCATTTATTCGGTACATATTCCTCTGTTGCTTCGTTGTTCCTAATTTGCTGTTTTTATTTCTATGTATTTGGTAGGTTGGTTATGTTTTTCCAACCTGGGAGAAGCAGCCTTTTGTAGGAGATGTCCTTTGCATGCCAACAGCACACTCTGCTCTGGTCTCTAGACCTGTGTGCTCTAGGGGTGCCCCCTGTGTGGGCTGCATGGGCCCTCCTGTGATGGGCTGACTACTGTGGGTGGTCTGGAAGGCATGGCTGGCCCCAGGTCTGGTTGGTTGTCAGGCCTTGCCTTGCGTAGTGGCTGCCAGCTGCTATTGGGTGGGGCTGGGTCACGAGGCTGCTGGCTGTGGGGCCCTGGGGCTCCTTGCGTTGGTGGGCAGAGCTGGGTTCTGGAGTAGGTGGTTGCGGGGCCAAGGGCCCCGGGTCTAGTCTTGGCCTGCCGATGGGTAGGGCTGGTTCTCGACATGACTGGCTGTGGGGTCGGGGGTGTCTCAAAGCTGGTGGGAGGGGCCGGATCCTGGGGCAGTTGGTTGAGAGGCCCAAGGTACCCCAGAGCTGGTGTTGGCCCACTGGTGGGTGGGGCTGTGTTCAAGAGGCTCTCCAGGCTGGTGCCTTCCCACTGGTGGGTGAGGCCAGGTCCTGGGGTTAGTGCCATCACACTGGTGGATGCAGGTGGTCCTGGAGTCTCTGGCTGCAGGGCCCTGGAGGTCTTGGAGTCGGTATTTCAGCCCACAGGTGGCCAGGGCCAGGGCCCAGGGGGTCCTGGGGCTGGTGCCTACCCACTGGTGGGTGAGGCTGGCCCCCCAGACTGTTGCAGGCCCACTGGTGGGAAGAGCCAGGTCCTGGGGTCTCTGATTGCAGGGCCCCGGGGGTCCCAGGGCTAGTGTGCGCGTACTGGTGTGTGGGCTGGGTTGGGCCCTCTGGTGGACAGGGCTGGGTCCTGGGGTATCTGTGGCCTCGGGGTCTTAAGGCAGCAGACCTGTGGGTTCACATCCTGGCAGTAAAAAGCTAGGAGGATTCCAAAATGGTGCTTGCCGTCGCCAGCATCCTCGTGGTAGAACGAGCTTCCCAAAATGACTGTCACCAGTGTCTGTGTCCCCAGGGTGAGCTCTAGTTGCCTCTTGTCTCTTCAGGAGCCTCTCCAGGATCAGCAGATGGGTCTGACCCAGGCTTTTTCAAATTACTTCTTCTGCCCTGGGTCCTGGAGCGTGTGAGATTTCGTGTGTGCCCTTTAGGAGTGGAGTCTCTATTACCCAAAGCCCCAGCTCTCCTGAAAGTAAGCCCCGCTGGCCTTCAAAGCCAAATGTTCTGGGGACTCTCTTCCCAATGCAGAGCCACTGGGCTGGGGAGCCAGTGTGGGGCTCCGACCCCTTGATCCTTGGGAGGAACCTCTGCAATTGTAAATTATTTCCCCCCTGTTTGTGGGTTGCCCACCCAGGAGTATGGGTATTGACTATACTGCATCTCTGAACCTCTTACCTGTCTCGTTGTGGTTCTCTTTTATATCTTCAGTTGTAGATGATCTTTTCTGCTAGTCTTCTGGTTTTTTTCTTGAATAGTTTCTCTGTAAGTAGTTGTAATTTTGTTGTATGCCGAAAATAACATGCTTTTTAATTCTAGCATTTACTTAGTGGACATATTTCCTACTTGATGATTAAATGGATGTTTCTAAACTTCTCTCTCAACATTTTACTTTATGGATTATTTAGAAGAATATACTTTAAAAGAATATTAATGATAAGATAGTGACATTATAAACTATTCTAAATGACTAGGAAAAATAATCCTTGAGGGCTATATGTCTGTATATCTAAAAGTTATCCATTCTCAAGCAGCTAACAAGCCCTTTGTTTGGATTGTGTAAATTCCAAATAGAGTTCATTAATCTGAATACAAGAGAGCTGAAAATCCAAGTAGAACAAAGGTCGTCTAACTGCCTCCTAAAATATTAGTTTGTCTTTGGTCTTCAGTAGCCACATGCAGTATGTTAAAAATCCATTTAGGAAAAAAAAAGCACTCAAGCTGTAAAACATGAGACTTTTGAGATCCCGTTAACCACATGATTCAGGAAACTTACTGCTGTATTTGGTATTAAAACCAAGTTATGATTTTCTGGAACCAGACTTTCTAATTAAGTTAATACTTGTAGGTTTCACGTATAGTCATTAACATGTATCTTCAAAACAAAAAAAAACCCATTCTGTTTTATATAGGGCTTTTTAAAGAAATATAATATGAAATATATATTATGTAATAAGGCAAAACTTATTTTATTTTGATATAGCTTGCATTGAAAGGCTCTAGCTACAGTGGACTGCTTGAACGACATCATATTCACACCAAAAATGTAGAGCACATTCTTGATAGTTTACGGTAAGTCTGTGGGATCAGGTCTTGAGTGGGACTTTCAATTTTTATTTTTACTAGCAGCTAATACTTAGATTTTTAGTAAAGATGACCAGTATAGAATCATTTTAAGAAAATTATATCATGGCTAATGGACCTGATATTATAGTGTTTTTAAGGAAATTTTTATTGTACTCTGAAAATTTCACAGATTTTCAGTTATTATTTGGTCTTCCCAAGAAGTGCCTTTTCTACAAAGAGTTAATTTTGTACACAGCAGGCTTCAACTGTAGTGCAGTGTTTTATTTCTTAAACAGAATAGTGAATTATGTAGATGTTCATTATAATAGTCTTTGAATGTCTAAAGATTATAAGTACAGAAACTTCAGTTAATTAGGGCCTAAATGAGTCAGCAGATAAGTTTCTGTGTATGCAAGAGAATCAGTGTGAGAACATGCAAATTAGGAAGTATTTTAGTCACTTTCAGTGTCTGGCACTCAATATTTGTTGAATGTAAAATAACAGCTATTCACTTTTATAATGTAAAAAATTGTCTCTCTAGGTGTTAGTCTTCTGGGCCGTTTTGAATTAATGAATTTTAGCATCAGAAAGAGTAGAGAAAAGGAAATGCAATTCTGATTAATCAATATTGCTATTCGTCAAGGGCTTTAAGAGATGTTTTTAAAGCACATGGCGATTTGGGATAGTCAGTTTTTTCATATGCTTCCTATAGTTACTAGTTAATTGGTTGTTGTGGTTAAGTGAAAATGAAGCTGACCTTACAAAGCTAAACATAAATTTGTTTATAAAACAAACTTGTTTATGTATTTTAAATCTCTATTGTAATAATCTGCCTCTCAAAAAACATACCCCTTTATGTTAGTGGAAATTTTATACATGCTTTACTTTTTTTATCTTAGGAACGAGGGGATTGAGGTTCGTCTGGTAAAGAGGAGAGAATATGATGAAGAAACTGTTCGATGGGCAGATGCTGTCATAGCTGCAGGAGGTAATAGTTTTGCAGAGGTAAAGGTGCTGGAATATGGAAATGCTCTTTAATAATCATGTTGCCAAATACCCTGTGGTATAGCTGTGATGAAGCTTTCAGAGTCCTATCATAAGACGAATTTTTGGATTTTTAGCATCAGGTTTTAAAAGACGTGCTTTATACAACATTTTACTTTTCTAGTGAACGATGTTACTGTGAGGTTCTGTGCCTGTATTTCTGTGTGTATATTTAAAGTGTGTATTTAACTTTAAGTATGATTCAAAGGATTATTTATAACTCTTTTGGTGTAGTTATGCCAGTCTTTAGAAAAAAGTTGAGTTTAAGAGTTTAATGAGATTAGATAAATTCCATCCCTCTTTGGCCCCAATATACTTCCACTTACACTTGTTTTTTCCTGAGCTTTATTATTATGTTAGTGACTGTTCTCTATAAACCTTTACATTTTTTTGGAGAGAAAAATCCAAAGCTGGACACTTTTGTTGGGTGTATTCTCATCAAAATAATTTATGAATTGGGACTGATGTTATGCGAGAGGGAAAGAGGATTGGTTAATAGAAGTGTTAGGGTTAGAGTAGCGGTTCCCAGCTGGAGACTACTGCTGGCATCCAGTGGGTGGCCAGGGATACTGCTCACCACCCTACAAAGTTCAGGACAGCCCTCACAACAAAGAATTATCTGGCGTGAAGTGTCCATCTTGCCACTGTTGAGAAATTCTGGATTAGAGTGGGAGAGATAATACAGAGGGATAGTGGGTAGAAAGGAGTAGACTGTGGCAGAAAACAGGATGGGGTGCAGGTAGGATTATTAAAAGAACTAGTGTTCAAAATGTTAAAAACTAGTTTTATAACAAGTCTGGTTATGTCTTATGTCCTTTAGGTGATGGCACAATGCTTTTGGCAGCAAGTAAAGTCTTGGACAGACTTAAACCAGTTATTGGAGTAAACACTGACCCAGAACGGTAAGGAAAAACTTTTTTGTGCTTTGCTTTGCATAGTACCTGTTTATGATAAATCTTAAATTTGGAAGCTCCTTATCCTAGTGGTACAGGGTGTTTACTATGGTGCATGCTGTGTAAGTGGAAACATCACCGTTCCTGGCTATCGTGAATGTTAGAACCATGTTCCAAAATCATTTTAGTGATGAAATTTAGGCATGTAGAATTGACCTCTACCTTTAGTAGATTTATCTTCTTTGTCGTTATTTTCAAGGACACAGCTCTCTTTTTGAGCTTAGGTATGAGAAATATATATGCATTTAGCTGGCATTGGTGGTAGAAAATTATGGTATGGGATGGACAGGTTCTCACATTTGACTTCCCGGATAGTTTGGGAGTAATATCTGTGGGAGAATAGACTTGAGCCCTTGACCCAGGTGAGTACTGGTGACTTTGGTGTTGCTGGAGATGGATGAGTTAATGATGTTCCATCTTCTACCCTTCTTTCTGGCTCTCATCTACATTCCTGAATATGCCTCCACTCATTTCCTGGGTGACTTCATTGACTTAATAAATAGACCAAACCCTATTATCACTTTTTTTCCCTTTCCTTAGCTTCACTGACGTTTATCCTCATTCTGTTCCAGCCACCCACAGCCATGATCATACTTGGACTTTGTCATCACCTAGAATTTCCCCACCTCTCAAATCACTCTGACCATAGCCACCTACCTTAATAGCAGTCCTCCTTCCTCAATTCTAGTAAATCTGCCCTTTGACTTTCAGTGTGTTGATCCCCTCTATTTTTTTTTTCTTAATTCTCCCTTACTTCATTCACTTTCCTGACAAATTTCTTAAATATTTTGTACCATTATCTTTCTGCTCAATCATGGATGAGTCTTTTCTATTCCTCTCTGTACTGTCTTCAGAATAACTGATTAACATCTGTCGTTTTAACTTAGATGCTGGTGACTCCAGAATCTGTATATCCAACACTGATCTTGCTTCTACTCTTACCTTATAGTGTCTTCTCCCCACTGCAGCCACAGTGATTGTTTTATAAAAGTTTGATATATTCTGTGACCTCTGCTCAAAGTCTTACTGTGGTTCCCCATCTAACTCAGAATAAAATCTGATTTTTACTATGACTGGGGTGACCAACTCATCCTCATCCTGGTTTGCTTGGGACTTTCTCAGTTTAGCACCGGAAGTCCTATGTCCTGGGAAGATTGTCAGTCTCAGGCAAACTGGGACAGTTGGTCCCCTTCACTGTGACATTCAAGACTCTACATTATCTGGCCCCTGACTATTCTGTGTCCTTATGTCCTATTATTTTCCCTTTCTTCATGCTATTCTAGCCATACTGGCCTCCACTTGCATGTATCCGGTGGCATTAAAAATGTAACATGTCTACAGATGAACTTATCTCCTTCCCCCCACCCGTACTTGATAAATGGAATCATAATGGGTGCTGAAGCTGTGATGACCCATCCCTCTCCGCCTTCCCTCACGCCCTTCGTCGTATTGGTCTAGGGATTTAGTTCTCAGTTTTAGGGATCTTACCTTTGAGTCCATCTCTTGCCCTCCTCACTGTATTTAAACATAGCTTTATAGTTTGTGGTTTAAATTACTGTAGTAACTTCCAGTCTTGCTCTTTCCAACCCATTCTTTATACTTTGCCTTAATGGTATTTCTAAAGTACAAATTTGATTGTATCCACTCCTTAATTAAAATCTTTCAGGGTTTCCTTATGACCTTCAGGTTATATTGCAAATTCTGTAGCATAATATATATGATCTTTCACCATCTGTTGCCTATCTGCTTTTCTAGTTTCATCTATCCTCATTTACCTGTAGGCACTATACATTCTTTAACTTAAAAAAAAGACTGATGCCTCTCTAGGAACATTCTAGGATCCTTCCTAAAGTCTGTTCTTTGGGGTTTTTTTTAATTGTATTTTTTTTGCAGTTTTATTGAGATATAATTGACATACAGCACTGTATAAGTTTAAGGTGTACAGCATAATGACTTGACTTACATGTGTTGTGAAATGATTACCATTATAAGTTTAGTTAACATCTGTCAACTCATATAGCTGAAAAAAAAAAAAGGAGAGGAAAGTTTTTTTTCCTTATGATGAGAACTCTTAGGATCTACTCTTTTAATAACTTTGAAATATACCATACACCAGTGTTAACTATAGCCATCATGTGGTACATTACATCCCCAGTACTTACTTATCTTATAGATAGAAGTTTATACCTTTTGACCACCTTCATTCAGTCCCCTCTCTCCTAACCTCTGAAGGTTGTTCTTAAGTGCAGTGTAATGTATGAGCATCCTAATGTCATGATTGAAGGCTCACATATGGGAGTTTTTGCTCTGGTGAGGAGCTTTGTTGATATCAAGAAAGTTTGAAAGAGTAAGTGAAAGAGTTCTCCAGATGTCCATGTGCTTTTCATGCCTTTGTTTGTGCTTTTGCCTAGAGTGCCCTTACGACACTTACTCAATTGTGTAGTTGTTTTTCATTCAAGACTGGTACCTCTCCTGGGCCCTGACTATGATTCCTTGTACAGAGAGCACTTATCTCTTCATACTATTTTCTGCTTGATTGTTTGTCTCTTCCATTAGACTATAAATTCCTTGAGTATAGGACTTAATTTCTCTATTGCTAGCATTTTAATTGCCTTTAGTATTCGTGCACGTGTATTTTAGAACTTTGCAATGACATATTTTTACATCATTAAAGTAAGAGATTCTTTAGTGATCATATTTTATACAGTTTGTTGAAATATATTTTCCTTTAAAAGCTGGCTTAATACTCATTAGCCTGTGCGGATTTTGAAACTGGTAAGCAACAGGTGTTGCTTCTCTAATTTCTGCCTAAAATGATGTGTTCTAGAAGTCCTCTGGTTTTTCTTTTTGCCTCCAGGCAGAAATGTATTAAGCCCCTGGCTTGTTCCATAATTCAGGTTGCCTGAATTCTTTTTCTTAAGCACTGAGGTGTCTCACAATCCTTAAATAAGCCCAGAAGTTAATGTTCAACTTAAGTTTCTTCTTTTCTCTAGTAGTTGTCAAATGCAGCATAACAAATCATCCCAAAACTTAGAGGTTTAAAACAATAATAATCATTTATTATCTCTCATGGTTTCTGTGTGTCAGGAATCCAGGAAGATCTTGGCCGGGTGGTTTTAACTTGGGATCTCTCATGAGGTTATAGTCAGATGTCAGCTGGGGCTGCAGGCATCCGAAGGTTTGACTTGGGTTAGAGGATCTACTTCTAAGATGGCTCACTTGTGGACTCATCTAAATTAAATATAAAATTTTGGTTTTCTCTTTTGTATTCTGTACTCACTCTACTGACCCCTGTAAATAATTATGACATTTAAATGCTTAATGATCAAAACGGGATAGAGGGCATGTGATAGCCAACCTCCAAGATAGCCTTCTAGTGTTTACACTTTTATGTGGTTCCCTTCCCACTTCTGTATTCAATCAGGGCCGGCCTGTGGGACCAATAGAATATGGAATAACAGTGTGTGAATTCCAAGGCTAGGTCATAAATGGTATTGCAACTTCTGTATTGGTCTCTCGGATTGCTCATTCTGGAGTAAGTCGGCCACCGTTATGAGAGGATACCAGAGCCACCCTGTGGGGAGGCTCACATGGAGAGAGGCTTGAGGCCTCTTGCCAACAGCTAGCACCAGTGAGTAAGCCACAATGAAAGTGAATCCTCCAGGTCAGGTCTAGATTCTTCTCTCTAGAGTGTTTTAGACCTGCAGTTGACCTCCATAGGTATTCTATCAAATGTTGATTATCTTTTATAATCTTAGCACTGTAGAGAAGTATTGCAGTAAATATAAAAGTTTTAAAAATTTAGTCCCCTGTCTAAGTTTCTTAACCACAGTGTTGACCCTCTCAGATAAATTGATTAGTCACAACTTTGTAAAAGCCTTTTTCTCTGCTCTTCACGTTTATGTTAATTTACAGTTATTATTAAGGGTTTGTTTTGCCAGGCCTACTCTCAACCTTTCCTTCAAGATTGAAGAAGCATCATATAAATGATGATGATTGAACTTTCTGGACACCTTTCCTCACGTTAGGTGCCATATCCTCTCATCTTCCTGTATCAGCCTATAGGCAATCTTAACACTTTGTAATTTGCAATTTAAAAAAAATTTGTCTTCCACATAAAGCTGTTAACTCCTTGAAGGAGCTCATCCTTATATATTTTTTGAATAAATGAAGGGTTACATTAGATTAAGCTGTGAGTTCTCTTTTGGTTAAGAGAACATCTTAAATGACACTTAAAAGGGATTTATGGTTCAAAAAACTTTCACATAAATAGTTTGATTCCTCAGAATAACCTTTTAGATTGGTGGTTTTATTGCCCTTTTAGAGATGAGGAAGCTGATGCTAAAGTGACTTGCCCAAAGTTATAGTTAAATAATTTAAAGGTAAGATGCAAACACCACAATACCATTAGATAATTTTACAGGGAAATCAATCAGTGGCAAATTTGCTGTTATTTTTAGTTTTACTGTAATGTGGAAACTTAAGTTGTATTATGGCATTAAACCTGGATTTAAAGTACTATTTCTATTTGGTCTTTTTTTTGTTCTTGTTGAAAGTATAGACAATTTGTGGCAAAATGAATTACAGAAGTAGAAATTCAAAAAATTTCGTATCTGATTTTTGTAGTTTAGTGATACCTTTTGAATTACTTTTGAATTAAGTACTTTTTTTTCTTCTTCCCTTTACACCACGCAAATTCCTTTTAAAATAAAGGTCTGAGGGTCATTTATGTCTTCCTGTTCGATACACGCATTCCTTCCCAGAAGCCTTACAGAAGTTCTACTGTGGTGAGTTCAGGTAGGAATTTCTTACTATTGCTCTATCATTATCTTATTAAAATAATAATATTATTATATAATTATATTATTAATGTGTGCCATTAAAAATGCTGTTAAACAGAACAAATTAGATAATATTTGGATTAGTCCATAGTTGTAACAGTAGCCATAAAAAATAATACATTAGCTGAGTCACAACCACATCTAACTTCCCCTCTTCCAGCCTGACTGGAACTGTATGGAGAAACCCTGCCAAGTGCCACTTGGCCTGTAATGTAATTGCAAGTAGAGGTTTTCTCTCCTTCAGTGAGATAGAGGCCATGTCTCTACTTTAAGCTCGTTACATGTTTTTAGCAGTTTGGTAGAAAGATGATTAAAACTGTTGGTGAAAAATTAAATGTTCAAATTCTCTGAGATTTTATATTTTTTATCCTCATCTTCTCCCATCCAGAATGACTGAGGATTAGATTTACTCTAACCATGCTGAGATTACTGGTATCTCTGTCTTACATGTTAAGTATTTCTTAAGCAGTGGAGATGTTTTTTTCATATTTCTTTCACTTAATTTGTTCAGTGGTCAGACTTCCCTGAAAAGAGAAGGGTGGCAGGAGGAGCTGAGTTAAGGTTGGCCGATTAATTAGAGAGAGCCAAGTTGGACTACTTTTCTTTCCCTGACTTAGCCTCGATTTTATAGTTTGAGAAAACTTTTCTTCTCTAGGTATTTGTGAAATTGTATTAAATCTTCTTGACTTCTGGAATCATTTTTTAAAAATTTATTTATTTTATTTATCTTTGGCTGTGTTGGGTCTTCATTGCTGCGCGCGGGCTTTCTCTAGTTGCAGCGAGCGGGGGTTACTCTTCGTTGCGGTGCGTGGGCTTCTCATTGCGGTGGCTTCTCTTGTTACGGAGCACGGCCTCTAGGCGTGCGGGCTTCAGTAGTTGCAGCATGCGGGCTCAGTAGTTGTGACACGCGGACTCTAGAGCGCAGGCTCAGTAGTTGCAGCACACAGGCTTAGTTGCTCTCGGGTATGTGGGATCTTCCTGGACCAGGGCTCGAGCCCGTGTCCCCTGCATTGGCAGGCGGATTCTTAACCACTGCACCACCAGGGAAGTCCCTGGAATCATTTTTTTTAGTAACGATTCCAGTTTCTAGTCATTTCAGAAATTTAGCACCTTCACAAATGACTAATATACTCCAAGTAGGAGTATATTTTTCTATACTTACCTAGTAGAATCTATCCCATTGGCTTTTTCATATGTTAGTTTTTGATTTTGACATTAAAACTGATTCTTGTTTTCTTCACTTTTACCAAAAAGTCATTTAAGTTTTAGGTGTAATCTTAAGTGTTATAATATTTGTTATTGATCTCTTATTGTAAAAAACAGAAAAACATTATTACAGAATTTTAGGGAAGGGATTTTTATCTAATCTGACCACCTTAACATAATAGTGTTTTAATTTCAGAATGCTTTCCTTTTTATATATGTGTTATACTTTTTGATTAGCAAAACACAACTATTAGCTAAGTATATAGGATTTAATGAATACTTGATAAAGAGTTTGACTTTAATTCAAGTTATTTAGGAGGTTTTATACAAATACATTAGATATTTCCATTATAATAGAAAGGAGAAATAAACATCTAAATCTGTCTTTGATCAGGAACCTGTGGGTTTTAGGTGTTTCTGGTATAATAAGTTCATGGACTAACTAGTTTTTTATTATGAATTTTTTAATTTGGAGAAATTATAATGTCTAATCCTTTGTTTAATTTATTCTATTTTAATATAATTTGCTTTTCCTTCACTCTTCTAAGATGGTTGTGGAGGCAGCGAATCAGGTTATACCTTGAAGGGACTGGCATCAACCCTGTTCCTGTGGACCTTCACGAACAGCAGCTAAGTTTGAATCAGCATAGTAGAGCCTTCAACATTGAGAGAGTTCATGATGAAAGTAGGTAGATTGGGAATTACGTGTGTTTGGGGCAATATGTAATTTACAGTTCCTTTGATCTGTAATTTCTAGAAGTAATTTATAATTAACTTATTTGGGGATTTCAGTGCCACTGACAACACTTAAGGAAGTGCAATGAACTACTTGAGTTGTAAAATTTATTATGATTAGATTCTGAAATAACAAATATAGCATATTTCCATGTGAAATTTTTTCTAGGGTGGGTTTGAAAACTCATTGATTAGGGAAGGACTATAAAATGTCCAAGAGGATAGTTGATATTTAGGGAAAGATTCTTGGCCTTAATCTTTGAAATGTCAGAAAGGAAAAAGAAAGTGGTAGAAGGAAAATGAACTAATCTGTGGAAGATTTCATAATAATTATACATTTATATATTTACATTTAATTATATTTACCATGGTTCTAGTTATTGATTAGAATCTTTTTGTTAGGAAATTTTTGCATCCCAGCTTTAAGATTTGCATTTCAAATACTTGTGTAAGATGCTAAGAGAATATTAGCATAAGGTGATATGCAGGTTTTTTGTTGTGTTAAGATGAATGCTCAGTTTTGAGCTAATTTGTGGATTATAATTTAGCAATATTTTCCCACTTTTTCCAGTAACTGTAAGACTTTTATGATTCAAGAAGATCCCAAGAGATATCCTAAATGTCTGTGGACTGTATAAAAGGATATTTTTTCCTCCTGCATTTCATTTCTTGGCTAAACTTACCAGCAAAAGCTATCTTTACATATCTGCTTTCTGTCTTTGTTTCTGTCTTGTCATGGTATCTTGATGTTTACTTATGTTTATTTTTTTTCAGAGTTTTTCATGGTGATTTATAGCTTTATAGGTTAACATGTTCCTAAACTGAGTTAATGCCATGTTTTAAAGATGCTACTTCTTCCCCGGGAAAAAAAAATCATTTGATTTTTAGAAAGTTTTTAAGTAATTATTTTTTAAAAATCTAGACATCTTTCAAGTAATTCATAAGCATATTATTTCTTATTATAATTTTTGAAAGATTGCAGTAAATATTAAGGTTAAAAAATTTTTTTTAAGATATTAAAATCTTAGCTAGAAATTTTACTTTATACCTCACCAAAAGAAGTTATTGCTGTCTCCAAAAGATGTTCAGGATTTGGTTTTTTTCACCAACAGCATTATAGGAAAGATGTAGATTGGTATTTAAAGATTCATTGCTTAGATTCCTATCTCAGATTCACTTTTTTTAGTTTATAAGCTAAATTAATATATCATATATGAAACAAAATTACACATAAACTTAGTAATATTCAGGATGTTCCTGTCTCATCAGTGTTAGTTCTAGAAAAAGAACAGAAAATGTTCTAAATTTAAAAAATGTATACAAGAAAATTTCTCAAAACTTAGGCACCAGTTTTTGAATGTAAGGACCCACAAAGTACTTAATATAGTCAGTGGTAAGAGGTCCCACACCAAGGTATGTCAGAATAGTAGGGATAAAGCAAACCTCTTGCAAGCTTCCAGAAAGGAAGTGATGGTGGTGTTTGTGGTGATTGTGGTTGGAACAGGTTATTTGATATATAAAGAATCTGGAATCAGAGTAGTTTCAGATTTCTCAATAATAACCCTGGAAATTACTTTACTTATATTAATTATTAATATTATTAGCAATTATATAACATTTACAATGTCTAGGCACTATTTTAGTGGGCTTGTTAGAGGGTTTTTTGGTGGGTTTTTTTTGATAAAAGAGCTTTATTTTCTGAGAAAAATTTAGAAGGATTTCAAGGTATATCTCATATTTGCTATTTAAATTCTCTTCAAGTTGGTAGGGAACATTTTCTAGGAAGCTGCCATTTGGGATTTTTGAATATAGGAGTAGGTTTGAGATTATAAATATACCACCATGTTTGATCCCTGATCGCTTTCTAATTTAGAACAAAAGATTACAGAGAAAAACAATCCTAGTTTTTTTTTTTTTAAACTTCAGCTTGCAAAAGGGATGATTTAACTTTTAAGCAAATAAAATTTTCTATCTAGTGTTATCTATCCTTAACTAGGTTATATTTGTACACAAGTTAATGAAGAAGAATTCATTTTTATTACCTTTATACCTTCAAGGGAAGGTAGGGTTGATTTGTTAGTTATTTTTTAAAAAACTTTTAATCACATAAACTAGTAACTTTCTTATTTGCAAGCCTGGTTGTATTAATTTGGATAAGTGAATTGATTTGATAAACAATCCCATAATCTCTGTGGCTTAACATACTGAAGGTTTATTTAGAGCTCAGCTCACTGTCCAAGAGGTGTTCAGGCAACCTCTGAACAATGGCTCCTACCATCTTCTAAGGCCTCTGAGTCTTCTGTTGGGTCCTCTGTAGCTTGTGGGGAGAAGAAGACAGTGAGAGCATGGAGGATCCTTAGGGAAGTTTTAGGAGCCAGGCCTTTTCACTACTTTTGCTCATATTCTATTGGCCATTACTAGTCCCATGGGTATACCCAATGCGAGTAGACCTGGAAGCATAGTCTAACAGTCTGACAGTGTGAGGGAATTGCACAGGGTTGCAGTCTCTGTCACTAATATAACAATTCCATACTTAAAAATACAAATTAATAATTAATTTTGTAATGCGTTCTCTTGGATAGAAAATTGTTAATTGGTATTGAGTCCATCTTATCATGTCCTGTTGAAGCAAGTTGTAAATGAACAGTTCATGATTAGATAATGTTTGGTAGTCAATTAGCATGAAAGAAAATATAAGCAGAATTAAGATGATTAATGAGACTCGAAGCAATTTTATGTTTTCTCTTCCTTCTTTGATAAAAGATTTCAAGTGAAATTCAGCAAGCACACATAATAAAAGTGCAATACAGAAAGGAAAATTAGGATGAGGATAAATGGGTATAGAGGTTAAAAAGTCAAGACCATATAAAATAAAAATATATGGTTACAGTTTGATGGTGAGATTTCAGATTTATTAGTAATATTTAGTGAGTACTTACTGTTAGTTGAGCATTTGCAGAAAATCTGTGGGGAGATGTAAAACATTCCATTAGTGATTTACCCTATGCAAAGAAAAATAATTTAAACAATAAATTTTAACTTTTTACATCGGTAAAACTTGTCAGATGTGAAAATGTGAATATATCTAGTACCAAATTAAGAGTTTCAAGAGTTAGGTTTTGCAGTCTGAAGTACAATCAAATTTGATTAAACACAGCAAATTTTCTATATACCTTTTTGTGTCACGTTCTTTCTACTATATTAATGAGATTTAGCTGATAATGTTAACCCATTACATAATTTAGTCAAATAAGTTTTCAAAGGTTCCTTGGTATTGTAACAACAGCTTATAATCGAAAGAATAGTTGGGCCACTTTAGGCGGTTATAATCCAAAAGATATGAGATATATGTAACTAACATTCAATAAACATAAATAGGCTACAAGTCAGAGGAGAATAATAGATTGGTGGTTGTGTTGGTGACAGTGGTAGAAAGTTTTATTAGTGTATTAAGTGTCTAATGTGTATTAGATAGCTATACACATTACCCCGAAACATAGAATCTTAAAACGTAACAAATTACCCCAGAATTGAGCATCTTAAAACATAATATTTATGATTTCACAGAGATTGTGAAGGTCAAGAATCCAAGAGTGGCTTAGCTTGTTAGTTTGAGTTTAGGGTCTCTCAGGAGGTGACAGTCAAGCTGTTGGCCGGGACAGCAGTATCTGAAGACAAGACTGTACTGGAAGATATGCGTCACAACTCGTCACATGGCTGTTAGCTTCAGTTCCTCACTATCTTGGCTTCTCCATTGGACTGCTTATGAAATATCTTCCCCCAGAGCAAGTGATCTGAGAGAGAGAGTGACCAAGGTAGAAGCCAGGGTGTCTTTTTTAACCAAATCTCAGAAGTGACGTACTGTCACTTCTGCCATATGTTGGTCACATAGACTAATCCTGGTGTGATGTGAGAGGGAGTGTTGTACAAGAATGTGAATACCAGGAGGCAGGAATCACTGGGGACCATCTTAGAGGCTAGCTGCTGCCACAGCTGAGGTGGACTTTTAAGCTTTGACTAAGGAAAAAAATGTGGAGGAGACAGAAAAGGGACTTGTTCCATAGAGCTTGCCCAGCAGGAGATACTTGGGTGCAATGAATCTGCTCTTGGTGACATTGAGAGGAAGGGCCTGGCATTTCCATTTGGAGACTGGTAGAAGATAAAAAGTAAGAGAGACCATTTGAAGGTGACAATCACACGTTTGATCCAGAAAGCAGTGGGAATTTTTTGGAGGATTTTGCATGATGGAGTGATGTTTAAGTAATCATCAAGGAAGATTACTTAAGCTGTGCATACAACCGTATAGAGTAAAAAATAGATGACATTTTTTTAGGAGTCATAAAAGGAGATGTGGCTCTGTTCCTCCAGTGCTGCCATTGCTAAAAATCACTCTTGAGGTTTTCTATTTGAAAAAATAACCTGATTTTTAACATAACTGATTTGGTTTCCTATATGAGCCATTCATGTAATTTGCTGCTTAAATCCAGAATGGCTCTCCTTTGGAAGTACTTGATCATTTCTACTTCTGAAGCTTCCAGAGTAAAACTAAGTCAAGTGTGACCACATGAATCTTATGCTATGGATAAATATATTTTATCACTCTTGAAAAATTGTTTCAAGAAGACCTAAGGTTTATTTTGGAGAGACAGGGGCTTCATTGCTTCATAATGTTTAGATGATTTTGTGGGTCTGTATTATGAATACTTTAAATATGATTTAATTTATATGTTAATAATGTTAAGGTATAGACACTATTAAGACAAATATGAATATATTAATATTTTATAAAATTTATATGATAAAATTTCTAAAATTTAAGGAGCTGTCTTGGATTTATTTTTTCATTACCTTCAGGGTTTGAGGCTTCTGGACCCCAGCTTTTGCCAGTGAGAGCACTAAATGAAGTCTTCATTGGGGAGAGTCTATCATCCAGGTACTTTTAAACCTGTGATCTTGAGTTTGAAATTTTAATATTTTAGTAATTTTTAAGCTATTTATTTCTACAACCTAAGATTTGTGAATGATTAATACCACATAAGTAAGAGAAATGAATTATTTAATGAAATATTTCCAAACCTTTGTACATGTTAATACATGTTAAGAGGAAAGAAGGTGTTATTACCACAAACATTTGTGAAACCCTAGGTTAAACAAAGTTATTCAGATTTCTTTACTGCAGTATTTCTCAGAGCTTTTAATCTATCCTATAGGTGCTTTATAAATGTTTAAGAGAATGATATATAGGCATGTATTTGCAATTGATAAAAACATTGATCTTATAGACAGTCCATATTAAAATTGCCCTACTGACTGTCTTAATGTTTTTTAATGCTGATTTATTTGTTTGCTTGTTTTGGTCCAGGATGCAGGTAAGGAGAACGCATTTGGCTATCATGGCCCTTTAGATTTAATTAAGAACAGTTCTTAGCCCCACCCCTGTTTTGTCATCTATGATTTTAACATTTTTGAATGGTCTAAGCCAATTGGTTTGCAGAATATTCCTTTTTTTAGATTTGTATGATTTTTTTTTTTCTTCTCTGCATGATAAGATTCAGAATAAGCATTTTTGGCAAGTATACACATAGATAATATTGATCCTTCTTAGTGCAACATCATAAAGCAAGTGTATTGACAGCTTAAGATTTGTAACCATTATTACCAAAAATTAAGGTTAGTGAAGTTCTTTACTAGGAATATAAAAATACAGTATTTTATTACTGATAAAATCTATTTTGTGAGTGTTGAATATAATTTAGGCTTAAATTGTCAGAACTTTTTTGCAAAAATTTTTTTGTGTGACACCAGTTACCAGTTATAAAGTGACTGCCATAATATAAAGTTAATTTAACTCTTGGTAGTATGTTAGAACTTTCCTTCTCATTTTTGTTGATGTAAGTGAATTAGGGGTGGAAGATAGAGATGAATCTATATCGTACTTTCCTGCTTCCAGAACCATGTGACCCTTTGAAGGTCACATAATTGATTCCCTAGTTTACCGAGAGTTTCATATATTCTGAAATTCTCTTTATTATAAGTCATATCCTTTTATAGGAAGTTTAATTATGATGAGAAAAATTTGTCTTAAAAAAGCCACATTTTAACCAGTAACTTAACTGAGGTAGGTAGTACTGAAGAGAACAAAGCCTTGATTCAACAGAATGATTTGAATGATCTTTTTGAGTTGTAATTATTTTGATTAATATAATTTTAAATTTATGCAATAAAATACATTGTGCACCCCCTAGGGATATAAAGATGAATAAGGTAAAGATAGTGGTATCTCACATAAAGGTAGTAAAATACATAGTTTAAAAATTATTAAAAGTAAAATGTATTCTTCAAAGAAATCAAATAAAAATATATTACCTAAAGAACCTTAAAATATGGTAAAATGTAAAGATGTATTTAATATAGTAAGACTTATGCAGCAATGGAAAAACTTTGTATATAGCATATCAAGTTTGAAACAACGTGGAAATGAGTAATGGATACATTTGTGTCATAAGAGAGAAGGAAGAGAATGTAACTCTAATTAGTGATATAATCTAGTCATTATTGCTAAAGAGGCAGAAGAGAACAAACAACTTCAAAATGAGATTGGAGGAGGTCTGCATTCAAATAAATAGATGACGAAGGTAAAGATGTTTTGTGAGTTTATGCTTAATTCTAGGGAAGCCATTTAATGGCTTACATTATTCTGTTTGTATATTTTAAAGGTCATAACTTCTGAGAGCTTCTACTAGTGTTGCTTTATGATTTGTACTTACTAAAAAATAACTTATAAAAGGAGGAAAATTGGGGTCAATTGATAGATTTTTTGGAAATTCAGTGAAGTCCCATTAGGAGGTTTTAGGCTGAATGCTTTTATTTTTTGTGGTGGTCGTGATTTGGTTGGTTTACCGCTGATGTCTGATGCTTATTCTTTTTGTCTTAGATGCCTCACCTGATATCTTTACTAAGATAAGGGCAGCAATGGGTTGGCTTCTGATGCTACTGAAAAAGATTTAACTACTGGAAATGTTAGAACTTATTTTTAAAGATTCTATGACATAGACCCTTAGGCAGAAAGGAAATGAACACTTATTGGATGCCTGCCAGGTGTCAGGCACTGTGCATGTTGTGTAAGTTGTCACATGTATGCTCATAGCAACTCTGTGAGAAAAGTAGTTGTATTGATCGTGAAAAATTGAGATTTGGAGAATTCAAATAACTTGCCCAAGGTCATATATTTAGTTAATTAGCATCAGAACCATCATGTAAACCCAGAATTTCTGATTCCAGATCCTGTATTGAGTTGTCATGAAAACTTGTGAAGTATTGCCAATTTTTTGAACTGCCCCTGCCTGTACCCGCCTTCCTACTGGCAGTGCTATCTCAAGGTCATCTCGTATTATTTCTTATATAGTATCTTGTTTACTGCTTAAAGCAGAAAACAGCACTCTAAATAGTTGGTAATTATTATTTACTTTAAAATTTCTGACCTACCTACTAGAATATAAACGTCAAGAAGATCGTGTCTATTATGTTTGCCGTTAAATCCCCAGTACCAACACAGTGCTTATTAAAACATATTAGGCACTTAATAATGTTTATGGAATGAATAAATATTGAGTCCTGCCAAATGTTCTCATTATCTCCATTTTATAGGGAAGTCTGTGGCTCAGAGAAGTGAAGTAAATTGCTCCAAATCACACAATTAATAAATAACAGAGCCAGGGTAAGCCTGTGCTCTTCTTCAGTGTATACAATAGAATTGTGGTCTTCCTGAAAACAGAAGTGCTTTGCTTGGAAAATATGAAGTGCAGCAATATTATTCCTGCCTCATTTATAATGTTCTTAGACTTAAGAACATTTTAAAAGCCCAATTTTTTTTTCTTTTCCCCTATTTGTTCTAACCTAGAATGTCTTATTCTTGGGCTGTAGCAGTGGACAATTTAAGAAGAAGTATACCCACTCTAAAGGGACTGTGAGTTTTATTGCTGCCTTAAAAAAATAATCTCCCTGAAGCCAAAATTCTATGAGTTGACTAATCTTGATAAACCTGCATGTGGGAATGACACTAAATTTGTTCATTGTTTTGGGCTCAACGTCTCTCACCTGTCTATACTTTCCTTTCTCTTCACCTCTGCTTCTCTTCTATCCCCACTTACCTATAATCTCTGGTTCTATGTGATTCTGGCATAATAGCAGCCATTCCTATGGATTCAGATGGCTTGTCTGTGTATAATAGGCTCCTAATGTACCTAAAATTCCTAATTTTCTAGGAAGATATAACAAAGCTATGAAATAGATTAAATGTGACTATTAGGCTTGCTATCTTTTATTTTTGTAGAGAATGCTGACTTTAGAGAAAAAAATGACATGGAGTTATATCATGTAAAACGTTCACAAACCAGGATCTTGGCAGGAGAAAATGAAAGGGTTAGAATAAGAGATAAATTATCCATTGAATGTTAGTATTTACAGGCATGTCTAATAATTGTCATTATTTTGAAAAGCTATATTTTGTTAAGGGTTTATTTTAACTTTTTTATTTGCTGGAGAAAAGTAACCCATTGTTGACCAGTGACATCATTATTTTAAGATATAGTTCACAAAATAGGCTTTTACGTGTTTCAAAAGCTCTTTGAATAGTTGCAAATCATTTATACATTCATGCAGTTAAAGAATAGTGTCATTATTGCTGGTGGGAGAAGACTCAGTTGATTCCATATTTATTAAATACTCTAAGAAATATAAATCTTTTAAAAAATTACAGTTCTTGTTCCCTAGTTTCGTCCAGTGATCCAGGACTGGTTGAGATTTTTCTTTAGAACTTCATTATCTCTGCTAGCTACTATCAATTCAAAAGGCATATAAGTATGTAACTTAAGAAACAAGAGTTTAGCAGAAACTATTGGTAACTTGAAGGATTAGATGCAGACTTAGATGTATCAAGGACTAGCTACCAAGAATGAAACTCTCCTAGGAATGGTATTTTCTTTTTGAATTCTGAAATAAGGTTCTGTATGTTTCCATAAAAGCAGTAGCAGCAATGCTAGGTAAAAATTTACAAGAAGCTCCTGTTTGAAATGTTAAAGTATTGATAGAAAGGAGGTGCATATAGATCAGAGAGGGATGCAGACATGCAGATATTTAAAAATTTTTTTCACTTAATTAGTATTGAAATTAGCATCATGATGTGTGTGCCGACTAAGTCAGGTATGTCTGAGTCAAGCTGGCCTACTTAGATTTCATCAGCGCTGAAAGACTATGTTTATCTTATTTACCATGAGACATAAGTTCAGCCAATCCACTTTTATATTCTCAATTCACAGGGCTTCCTACTATGAGATTTCAGTTGATGATGGTCCATGGGAAAAACAGAAGAGTTCAGGGCTTAATTTGTGTACTGGAACAGGATCAAAGGCCTGGTGAGTAACTTGGGATGTTGCTTATCAACTTTTGTGAAATACTTTAAGTAATGTAATTTAGTTGCTATCTCATATCGGTGTATCTAAGGCCTCTCATACGCAAGAGGTAGCTAGCCTGGTGTTATTATATCGGTTGGCTCAGTTTATGCTACACTCATTGATTGGGTCCAGGAGTCCAGCTTTGACTTCTTAGATTATAGCGCAGCCTGGATCTGGTCATTCTTTAGCTTCCCATACTAGGTTTGTAAAGAGAAAAAAGAAAATGAGAAATGTTTTTAGGGACTATATAGTTTTAAAAAGGAATATTTTAAGTAATAGTAAAGAAATGAAAACAAAGTACAGTACCAAAAAATATGCTGGAGGTTTGTGCATTCAAGGCCTAACTGGAGATAACCTGGGACATCCTGCAACTTGTTTACCCTGTGACCTCTCTTTGGGAAGTCTCTTCTACTTCTTAGTACACACGTGCACATGCCTCCCAGACCTTTATCTGTAGCTGTCTTCTCTCTTGAGTATAAACTCATATTGTAAACTTACCTACTCCATAGGATGTTAATAGCATTTCAAATTCAACACATTTAAAACTGAATTTATTGTCTTCAGTTGTTCTCCCCGTGTTCCCTGTCTTGCTTAATAGTATCACCCTTAACCTCGACTTCATATTCTCAGGAAAACACATTATTCCTTAAAACTTTGCTCTTATTTTTGAGTCTCTCTTTTCTCCCCTATGCATTTACCAGTCTCTAAATCCTGTCAGATATAATTCAGAAGCTCTAGCCCCCTTTTTCAGTTTCTATTGCTATTTCTTTGGTATAGGGCCCCATCTTTTCAGTGAATATTCTTTGTGTCTCACCCTTTTTTCTTCAGGCTGTCATTCATACTACTACCACAGAGTAATATTTCTAAAATGTAGGTATATCTCACTATTTCCTTCTGTGCTTTAAAACTTTCATTGACTCCTATGTTCACATTGCTCAGACTGTCATGTAAGGCCCTTTAAGTATGACCTCCTTGCCAGCCTACTTCTGCCTGACCCTAACCCATCACACTGGAGACACTGCAAGCTACTTGCAATTCTTAGCACAAGCCATGTTCTCTCTGGGCTTTTTGTTTTTGCTCAATGCAGCTTCTTCCTGCATTGAATGCCTGAACACTCTCCCCTTTCCATCCACTGGCTGAAAATTCCAATCTTCAAACGTCATTTTCTGTAGGAAACCTTTACTTAAGACCTAGTTCCTTTCATAAGCCTAATTAATTGATCCCCTTTTTTGCCCTTACCCAGCACTTTTTCCTCATCGCACTGTTATAGCACTTAGCACATTATTAGTTTCTGATAAGCTCATACCCAGTTAGTTTGAGCAACTTGAGGCACATGGGATGGTGACTAGTGGTTTTTTTTTCCTGCTTAATTTTTTTTTTTTTTTTTTGCGGTACGCAGGCCTCTCACTGTTGTGGCCTCTCCCGTTGCGGGGCACAGGCTCCGGACACGCAGGCTCAGCGGCCACGGCTCACGGGCCCAGCCGCTCCGCGGCATGTGGGATCTTCCCGGACCGGGGCATGAACCCGTGTCCCCTGCATCGGCAGGCAGACTCTCAACCACCGCGCCACCAGAGAAGCCCATCCTGCTTAATTTTTTGTGTGCATAGCACAGTACTTAATACAAAGTCACTTAAATACTTTTTGAATAAATGACTCCATGCTCACAGATACAGCTAAAACAGTGCTTATCAAACTGACTTTAAGTTTGGATGCTTTAAAATTGAGTTTTATTTCCCCTACCACACACTTTATAGTTGAGTCCTGTGTTGATGTTGCATTTAAATAAGTATGGCTGAGACTAGAATTTCAGTCTTCCCTGTGTTGCTTATTAAAGTCTGCTTTGTCTCCCGTGCTCTAGTATAGAACCAACTCTCTCTGTTTCTCTAACTATATCCTGTCCCTGCCACCTTGGTTAACTCAGTTCCTTTTCTTCTCTACTCAGCCCTATGTAACTTACTTGCTTCTAGCATGTTCTACTCTCCTCCCTGTCATAACTGATAATTCTTTTGTTACGATTGCATTTCCCATGTATCTTTTGATCCTTTTTCTCTTCAGAAAGTAGGGGGAGAAAAGAGAAGCCTAGGGGGCCAGAGGGACTGAGGGAAAGTTATATGTTCTATATGTTAATAATTTCAATTTACTGCAGTACCATCTTTGAGCACTTTCTTTGTCCCAAGTAAGTATATTGTCTTATTTAAATTCTCAAAACTACTCTGGAATTAAGTGATTTTATTTTCATTAATAGAGCTTAAAAAGTCTCAGAAGTCAGCTGACTTGCCCAAAGCCATGTGGCTAATAAACGGTGGAGGCAGGATTTAAATTCTGGGCTTCACTCTAAGCTGTAGACCTCATGAGCCACAGAAGGAGGAAGAGCATGGGCAGTCCCGTGTGGGAGGTTGTGAGACACGCCTAGAAGTGTTGCCCATGATAGCCGCTCTTGTTCCTTTAGCTAGAGCTTAGTTACACGTTATGTGGCAAGAGGGGGTGGAAAATACAGCCTAATTATGTGTCCGGGGTCGGGGGGGGAAGAGAGTTCAGGGATTAGCTATCCCATCTTTGCATTTCCAAAAATTCTTGCACAAGACATAGGATGTAATGGTTATGTTGCATAGCAAGTGTCTCTGCACTGTAGCATTCTCGTCTCGGTCCTCTTCCCAGTGTGGAATGTGATCTGTAGCACACACTAGGAGAAGTACCACAGAGCGGGATTATTTATGTTTCCATGAGTTCTTAAGGCTGTTGCCAGTCCTCCTCCTCCATACATTCCGTCCTAGCAGACATAATTAAGGGTGAGGAGGTGTTCTTAAGAGAAAGTTTTACTAGCTGATGAAGATATGAGACTCTTTGTCTTTCAATTTGGTTGTCTTTAGTAGAACTTATATCCAGTTTCAAATCAGAACTCTTAGAATGGTGAAGGTTGTAGATCTAAGGAAAAAGTTGTGTGCTAGCTAACACCTGCTTTGGCATATGGTTTGTCTTTGATGTAGAATGTAAACTACTCCTAAAGGTAGAGTGAATTGGCTGAGATTTAGATTACAACCACAGGAAATTAGTTTTAATTTAACCCCAATTCAGAGACCTTAGTTTTTGTGCTGATTTGTGGTATATCTAATAAGTCATAGTTCTAGGAATGTTAGAGCATGTCTTATAAGACTTCTGTTCTCTTAAACTAAGTCTTAACTACAATAAGGAGATATAAGGCCTTAATATCTTCTGCCCTAAACATATTTTAATTCAGTGGCACCCTAATAAGGAGCTTATTTTTATGTGACTTTTAATTTAAAGTATAATTCCAAAACAGTATCTTTCAGTAATGGGTATATTCAGAGGAATTAGAGTATAACTCATACATATTCCTTGCATTTGACATTTTCATTCAGTGTTGAGTTCTTGCTGTGAGCCAGGTAGTGCCCTAAGTGTGTTATGTCTTGTAGTGTATGACAGTAATGTGAATGAGATAGGTTTTGTGAACCTCATACTAAACAATAAGGAAGTCAGAACACTCAAAGTATTTTGCTTTATACCACATAGTAAGTATGAGCAGAGGTACAGAGGCGAGAATGAGCCTGGGGTGTTTGGAATGTGAAATTGGAGGACAGATAATGGTGAAAAATAGGAAAGGCAAGGGCCAGATTTTAGATTTTTTTTAGCATAGGGGTGTGGTCTGTGAATGACCCCAATTTTTTAATGTAAAAATTTGTGTATCTGCATTTTTCTTAAGAGAATGTCCAAAATGTTTTCATATTTCTCAAAATGTGGAAGCTATTGGATTAGAGGGGTATACAGAGTATTAAGAGCCACTGAATTAGGTCTGGAGTTGTGTGACTATGCAACGTTATTCCTGTTCGTGTGGATTATCTACTGAGAAGAGTGAGAAGAGTTAGAGGCAGCAGAATTCCAAATTACCTGGAAGAGTTTTTTTTAAAAAAACCTTTCCTTGGGGCTTCCCTGGTGGCGCAGTGGTTGAGAGTCTGCCTGCCGACACAGGGGATACGGGTTCGTGTCCCGGTCCGGGAAGATCCCACATGCCGCGGAGAGGCTAGGCCCGTGAGCCATGGCCGCTGAGCCTGCGCGTCCGGAGCCTGTGCTCCGCAACGGGAGAGTCCACAACAGTGAGAGGCCCGCGTACCGCAAAAAACAAAACAAAACAAAACAAAACAAAAACCCTTTCCTTAACCATCTTTTTAGACCCCAGCACAGAGCTTCTTTTAAAAGTTATTCAGGGACTTCCCTGGTGGCGCAGTGGTTAAGAATCCGCCTGCCAGTGCAGGGGACACGGGTTCTAGCCCTAGTCCGGGAAGATCCCACATGACGCAGAACAACTAAGCCTATGCGCCACTACTACTGAGCCTGCACTCTAGAGCCCACGAGCCACAACTACTGAGTCCGCCTGCCACAACTACTGAAGCTCATGCACGTAGAGCCCGTGCTTCTCAACAAAGACAAGCCACCCCAGTGAGAAGCCTGCGCACTGCAGTGAAGAGTAGCCCAGCTCGCTGCAACTAGAGAAAGCCCGCGCGCAGCAGCAAAGACCCAATGCAGCCAAAAATAAATAAATAAATTTAAAAAAAAGTTATTCATGTTGTGTTAACATTTGTTCTTAAGTGGTTAAGCAAGGCATCTTGCTAGTAAAAGATTTCTCATCTTCAGAAACTATTTTATAATTTGAAGAAATACACATTTTAAAATTTGTTAAATAATACAAAGAGTATACAACAAAAAGTCTCTTTCATTTCATATCTCTAGTACTAATGTCCAGATATAACCACTCTGTATATGCATATATTTTTTTTAATATAAGTAAAACAGGTAAGTTTTATGCACACATACACACCATATAATGCTTTTGGTTTTTTAACTTAACATATTGTTATCTTTCCATTATCAGTACATATAGTTGTATTTTAGCCTTTTTAATATCTACATAGTATTCTACTGAGTGGCTATAATATAATTTATTTACCTGGCTTCCTATGGTTTTGCTATTATGTGCTTCCCAGTTGTTTTGCTATTATAAACAATGCTTCAGTAAATATCCTTGTATTTGTCTTTGTGTATTATATGTACAAATATATTTTAGGATAAACTACTAGATTGAAGAATATGTTCATTTTAAATCTTAATAGAGCAGAATTGCCCTCCAATTGCAATTTCTATAATTCCATTAGTATATGAGAATACTTCTTTTCCCATACCCATGTCAATACACTGTCAGTTTTTAATCTTTACAATCTGAGAAAAATCTTGTTTTAATTTTTATTTCCTCAAGTATGAGTAAGATTGAACATTTTTTTCATATAGACCCATAAACTATTTGCCCATATACTTTGCCCACTTTTTAAAACTGTATAAGGTGGCTGTTGTCTTTTGGTCATTTTTTTTTTTCCTGATAATTTCTAAGAGTTCTCTGTGCATTAAGTAGATTATTCCTTTTTCATTTTTCCTATGTTTTTAGAACTAAAATAAGAAAAGATGTATATGGTGTTTGTTTCTAGGTCATTCAATATTAACAGGGTTGCACCTCAGGCTGTGGAAGATGTTCTAAATATTGGTGAGTACCAAATAGCTCTTATATGTTACTATTATAATATGCTAAATATATTTCATTGTATGTTAGCTGTATTGCACATTATAAAATATTTTATTTAATCAAGATATTTCCCCCTTTCCTTTTTCAACAGCAAAACGACAAGGAAATTTAAGTCTTCCATTGAACAGAGAATTTGTAGAGAAAGGTCAGTGACCAATGATCATAACTACTAACACTTACAGTTAAGTTCTGTACATATTTTGAGGATGTTATTGTGAAGTGTACTTGTCTAATTAAGCAAAGCATAGTACTTTTTTGACTCAAACATGCTCTTAATACAATACCCCTTAAAATATATTTTAAACAATAAAAAGTTTAAAGCTGGAATTTTATATTATGATTTTTGTCAACCATGGAAATATAACCTCTGTGTCAAAACAGTGTGACTGCAAACATGTCCTGGGGGATAGGAAAATGTAGAAAAATACACATCTGGAAATTAGGATATGCACACCTAAACTCAGTGTGCCATTAATATCCTCTAAATGAGAAGGAATTCACTGAGCTCTGATTGCTTACCTTCACATTCACTAAAGTGTTCTCTTTAACCTTCTCCTATATATATCCCTGCCCAGTTGTTTCAGGGTTCCTTTAAGAGAACCAGCACAGTTGGAGAAAGGATACTGATCAGCGAATTTGAAGACTAGGTTCCAATCCCAGACCAGCCAGTCACTCACTGTGAAACGATGGGCAAGACTGTTTCTTTGCTCCTCTGCTTCCTCAACTGTGGAATAAGAGAGTGGACGTAGATTGCTGGGACATAGGAATTTTTCAAATTTATTTGTTAAATTTTATTTTTAAAAAATATTTAAATTCGTAAACTGAAAACCACATTCATTTGATTTGCATATGAAATTATAACACACTAAAGTCTACTCATCTGCTAGGATCATTTTCAAAAGTATGGACCTCAAACTAAAGCTAAATCGTGCTTTCTCTGTTTAATTGAAGAGTATCCTAAGATTTCAAGGTAAATTATTTTTAAAAAAACAACAAAAAAATCCAAACTTGTTTATAGTTGCATCTATTTACCTATGCTGCAACTGTCATCCATAAACATTTGAGTTTGAGAGTTATCAGAACAGACATGTTCTTACTGGTCGCTTTTAAAATGATTTTGCAATACATGATAGAGTATATTAACAGTGTGAGTTCATTTTATTTATATATTTTGGATTCTCGCAAGACTTTCTTTGTTGGGGAGATAGTTTGTCTTTAAAATATAGTTTGTAAACAGGACTAAATCTCTGCGGTTACTTTCAGCTCTCTAAAATGGACTGTTTTCTCCCTCTCTCAATTTGAGACCTAAAAGATAATTTTAATCATGGCTTTGAGCTAGAATTAGTGTTAAATCTGCATCAAAGAAAGGAAAGTTAGGTATTTATAGTAATTGATTCTTCATTATATAATTTAACTTAAAGCATAATGTATATAAAACTGAAATTTATATCAGGTATACAAATTAATTTAAGAGTATATGTAAAATACAGTGATTGATTTTTCTTTTAATAAACATACTGCTTTACTGAATGAATATTATTCCTTTGAAGATTTGACTATCTTCAGAAGCAATAGTGAATGCCAATGGTGCAGTCGCTGTTACAGACACTTCATTTAATTCAAATGAAATTTTGGTATATAAGGTAGATTATCTAATAGTCTTGCAATGTCTTTTAATGGGGTACTCAACTAAATGTTCTTTCAAGCCCAGTTTCTTTGTACAGTTGTTTTTAACCAGTTTGTGCTCTGCATGCCAACTCTTGTGTGCCTCTTGGTTAGAGAGAAAGCAGATCCGAAAGACTTCTAGAAATATCTTGAGTAATAGCAGTTTCATTATAGAAAGCATATTGCCTGCCATTGTTTGAGACTGAATTTTATATCAAGACTATTAACTTGTACTTATGAACTCTTTGACATGGTATTTTGTAAAGGAACTTATTAGCAAGAGATTATGGCAACTTAAGGTCCATTTTCGAGTGCCTCAAACTAGTTTCTCTTTTTTTGTTTGATTACTAGCTTTATAGGTACCCCCCAACCCCAGCCAAATGTACCTATTTCTGCTATATTGTGGGTGATGTAGGCTTCTGTGGGCTAATCTTGGAACATACTCCTCATTTATAAGCGTTTTTTTGTTGGTTTTTTTTTTTAATGGAATGTGTTGTGAGTTCCAAGAAACTTGCTGCCAACCAGACCTTTGGAATAGAACTGTGCTTGTAAATTGGGGATGGCATCCATTTTCCTTTTGCACTTCTCAGAAGTAACTGTCTTTCATCGAATGTGCTAATATTTGTTTTTTGTCCTTTATAGTAACAAATGAATATAATGAATCGCTGCTCTACAGTCCAGAAGAACCAAAAATACTTTTCAGTATTCGAGAACCAATAGCAAACAGAGTTTTTTCAAGCAGTTGTCAGCGTTGTTTCACCTCAAAGTAAGCTTCCAAAGTTGTCTTGTGGCTGTTTTCCTCCCTTGGAATTATAAAGCACAGTTGGCTTTAAAAGTGTTCAATTTCATTAAATTCACTCCTTCAAACTTAATCTAGCAGGGAAAGTAGAACCTATAGAACTAAAGAGGTGTCATGCTAACCTGGCTAAAGTAATATTTTGTCTAAAACTTAGGGTTCCATTTTAGAGAAACTAAAATTTAAGTTAATAGAAAGGAGAACATAGTTATTTAATTGGGTGATGTGGGCTTGTTTGTTTGTTTACTCTAGTAAGACACAGTAAGATCGAATTATCACTTCAAAAGAAACTGACTGGAAAGCAACTTTTTTTTTCATATGCTGTGGCATAAAAGCAGGACATGCATTCATACAAAGTCTAACCTGTACAGCAATATAACTTTAGAGTAGGATTCATTGCTTTCAGCTTTTCCCTAAAAGTGAATCCCCCCCTCCCCACATCTATTAAATTTGCCTTGGATTTTTTTTTTTTTGAGGGGAAGAGGATATACAGAAATGTTTGTAATTTCTTATTTTGTAAAGGTTGCCCACTTTTCCAAACTAACAAGAAAACCTGCTATAATTCTGAAAAACTGTCATCTATCTCATGGAAAGCAAAGAACAGTTTAATTACAAATTGCTGCTTATAGTGTGCATATAGGTTTTTGAAAATACACAACTGAATTTTTCCAGGAAAGACACAAAAAAGGAAACTTGTCATACTTAAAAATCACTTTATTATTTGAGAGTTAATTTTGATTAATCAACGAATCTATACTCAGTTTGGGTGAAACTATAAAGATTCATTTAAATGTTTGCTCATATAAGTAGGAGAATAGCTTTATGACTTTGGTGGTTGGAAAATATTTCTTAGCAACAAGATTGATAAATTGAACTACATTAGAGTTAAGAACTTTTGTTAATCAAGACACCATTAAGAAAATAAAAAGGCAAGCCACAGAGTGAGATAGGCTAGCAATGGACTCATATCCAGAATATATTTTTTAAATTCCTACAAGTCAATAAGAAAAAGACAGGCAACCCAGTAGAAAAATGGCCAAAAGTCATGGACAGGCATTTCACAAAAGAGAATATCCAAATGGCTGATAAGTATATGGAAAAATATCCTTGACCTTATTATTCATCTGAGAAATATAAATTAAAACTACATAATATGATACCACACACACCAGAATAGCTAAAATACCAGTTGTTGATAAGGTGGATTAAGTGGAACTTTTATGTACTACCATTAGGAATAGTTTGGAAACTTGTTTGGCAGTTACCTACCAAAGCTGAATATAGTGCATGCAGTGACCCAGTAATTCTGCTCCAAGATATATATCCAGCAGAAATGTATACACTGACAAGAAATGTGTGCACCAAAAGACATGCTCAAGAATATTCATAGTAGCACTATTCCCAATAGGTAAAAACCCAAATGTCCATGAATAGTAGAAGAAATACTTAAATTTGGGTATTTTTGTACAATGCAAGTGTTTTCAGACAGCAATGAAAATGAACACACGGCTGCTACAGGTAATAACATGGATGATTTCACAAACATGTTATTGAGCAAAAGAAGCCAGACACAGGCATACCTATTGTGTTCTTCCATTTATATAAAGTTCAAGAATAGGCAAAACTATTACTACTATGGTGATTGAAGTTAAGATAGTGGATATGCTTGGGAAGGAGGGGCTGGGGGTAGAGACTGGGAGATGGGAGTAAGAGCAGTGAGGGAGCTTCTGGGGAGCTGGGTAACATTCAGTTCCTAATTTGGGTGTTGATTACGCAAGTGTGTTCATTGAGCTGTACCCTAATAATTTGTGCCTTTTCTGTATGTTGTACGTAAATAAAAATTTTATATGAAAATAGTTACATTCGTGCTCACTACTTAAAATACTTGTAATGGTAATAACTCAACATTCAAAAGCCTATGAATTCCATCTGAACTTGTTCACTGATACATGTGTGGGTGAATGGAGCTCTCCTGAACATTTAAGTTTTGAGATTTTTTTGATAATGTACCTATGTATTCACATAGTCACTAAGTCTCTCAAACCAAAGAGCAACTTGATTTTTAAAATCAAGGCCAACTGATCTATCTGCCAGTTTAGATGAAAAGGAAGTGCTTTAAAGAAACTAATTTAGGATTAAGAAAAGTGTTAATATTTAATGAGATGTTTCTTTCTGCTTAGGGTTTGTGTTCGTTCTCGTTGTTGGGATGCCTGCATGGTTGTAGATGGAGGAACTTCCTTTGAGTTTAATGACGGAGCAATTGCTTCAATGTTGATCAATAAAGAAGATGAGCTTCGAACTGTCCTTCTAGAACAGTGAAGGATTTCCTCAGATGACAATTTTGATTACTGGAAAAAATAGTTTTACTGTGGAAACAGACTGCCAGTCATAAGGCTACATTTTTTGGTTATTGTTGAGACTGGTTGGCCTTGGGCTCAAAGGTGATCAAGAAAGTGAGATTTGTATTATTCTTCTGTTGGATTCTGATGGAAAAGATATTCACTGTGTAAGAAAATGGATGGACTAAATTGATTAGAATTCATACCAGTGAAATTTCTATATTGCTTACAGTTGGTTTCCAAGAGTGCTGATATCTTTAAATTTAGAGAGGTAGGCTCCAATAAAAGATTAAATGTTTAGGATTTGAAATTTAACTGTACAAGCTTTTTTTCCTTCCTTTTCCTCCTAACTTTGTGGAATTGGTCAGACCAAACACATCTCATTTGATTAGTATTTTTTTATAGTACCTAAAAGTCAAGATTTTTTAAAAGATTTGATGATGGAGAATTTTGATAAATCCTGACATTGACCTAATTGAAGTAGGTAAATGTGTTTTTTATATGCTAAGAGTTTTCTAATTTCAGAGCACAATGATATTGTTATGACTATTGATTTAAAAAATTCAAACAATCATTTTTGAAATTATAGATGTTTTCATTTAATTGACTGTCAGGTTAATTTTGACAATGCTGGGTGAAATATATCTGGACAAAATCATGACACCGTTTTCAAATGTATTAATTATCCAATAACTATTTTAGGTCTTAGGTAATTTGTTTTTTAATGATTTGAGTGTCTAATAAAGTTCTTCCTTATTTACGACTATCTAACATGGATTCAAAGACTAAAAGGATGAACTAATTAGACATATTCTATTAGGAGTTTGGTAAAACCTTTAAAAAATATTTTCATCTAGTGTAGGAGTATTGTCAGAAAGAAAATGGATTATTTAATAAATATGCAAAACACTTTAGTTTTGGAATTGCCTTACTTATTATTATGGTAGTTTTCACCTAACTCATATTCCAAGTTTTACACATTAGCTTTGGAGGATAAAATGTTATGGCTTTTCTTTTTTTCCTGTTATGACAGTTTCTTTACCTAATTCCTGATCTACTTATAAGTAATTCTAGAATTATCACAGAAAGTACCTCTTGCTGCATCATGAGACAATTGGTATTCTCATTCCAGTTATTCAAAGTTGTATTTTTTTTTTCACTTGCTGTTAAAAGCTTTTCTTCAATCACTGAAATATTTATTGAATACCCACTCTGTGCCATGTACTGTGTCAGGTGCTAGATATACATTGGTAAAGTTAACGGACTCTATCGTATAGAACTTGAGTCTAGTGAGCTCAAAAGTAAGTTCTGTGAAAGCTAGGATGTATTATAATCAAATTGAGTGCTCTTAGTTCTGGCAACATTTATCATGTTCTTGTCAAAATTTTTATATAAATGTTACTATACAAAGATAATCTGGGTTTTGTTGTATATCCAGAACAAGAATCTGTTTTGTTTTTCCTTAGTTAAGAGTATCTGCATAGACACTAATAGCAAGGAGTTTACGTGATGCATACAATAAAAATCGGTGTTTTCCCAGAGATGGATCTAATTTCTTGTTTGATTTAAAAATGATATACTTAAGATGCCACCTTAGAGAGAAGTGAAATTCCACACTATAGAAACTCCCTAACAGGTTTAAAATACCTTTTTGACAAAAAAGCCAACTCCATCTTTAATATCAAGGAAATCTGATTGTCCAAAATGGTAACAGAGATCTGTTGAATATGTAACATATTAATAGGTAACCTGCTATGTAAAATTGTTCATAAGCCATATTTTAAAGGTTTTAAATATACTTAATGTGCTTCATTTGTGATATAACTTCTAACATTTCTGCTCTGTGGTGGGGATTTATTTGTAAGAGATGATGAGAGGCAAAGGATGTTTCAATAGCAAAAATGTTTTTATGCATGGGTTAACCTTTTCATGGCAACTACATGTGAATAAAATTAAACCATTGTTATCTTTTATTTTTTAGTTCATTTCTTTAGCTCTTATGGGTCATTATTTGAAAACCAGATTTCCCCAAAATGTTATGTTTCAAGAGTTTTTTCCCCACTGCTATGTATTACTCTGTGCGCTTTGACTTCATTCACTGCTAATGTGACACAGTGCTTCTTGGTAAATGTAAACTCTTCAGATAATTTTGAGTTAATATTTTTGATGCTCCATATGTATTTATATTCATGGCCCTAGTAAATCATATTACATGAACTGCTGAACTAGAAAGAGGAATTGTTTATTTCAAATGTAATTTATTCTTGTTAGCATTAAAAATAACCATGAAGGATTAGTGTACTGTAAGTCAATAAGAAGGCTTATGTAAGTTTTCTACATGAAGGAAGGTATAAAGAGTATTTTTTTAAGTGTCATGGGCTTTATTTTATGATAAAATTTTTGGAAAATTACTGACTAACCAAGGAGGAGCTAAAAGGAAAAAATAGGAAAGAATGTTTTAAGTGTTAATTTGAATATTTTATAGGATAGCAAAGGCATGGATTATAAATAATTTTGTTCTCCCATTTAAAAAAAAATCAAACATCGTTAAAAAAAATTTTTCAAAACTTGGGATCCTGAAGACTGTTGAAGAGATCTATCTGAACAGTACACAGCTTTTTATACCAGTAGATTGTGAGCTCACTGGGAGTAGGGATTATGAGTTCTGATTTGTACCTTCTCCCAATGAATACTTGAAAACTGGCATAGCTAGAGAAGAAATTGCCTATTATGATAATAAATAATGGTTTTACTCTGCTGAAACAACATTCTTAGGGAGACTGTGTGTGTGTTGGGGGGTGATGTATGGATAGTTGAAGTAAGTAGGACAGTATTTGAGAAACAGGTTTTTACAAACCGTTTTTTAAAAATTTTATTTTTTATTTTTAAAAAATTTTTTTAAAAATTTATTTTTGGCTGCGTTGGGTCTTTGTTGCTGCGTGCGGGCTTTCTCTAGTTGCAGCGAGCCGGGGGCTCTTCTTCGTTGCGGTGTGCGGGCTTCTCATTGCGGTGGCTTCTCGTTGCGGAGCATGGGCTCTAGGTGCGCGGGCTTCAGTAGTTGTGGCACGCGGGCTCAGTAGTTGTGGCTTGCGGGCTCTAGAGCCTAGGCTCAGTAGTTGTGACACACGGGCTTAGTTGCTCCACGGCATGTGGGATCTTCCCGGACCAGGGCTCGAACCCGTGTCCCCTGCATTGGCAGGCGGATTCTTAACCACTGCGCCACCAGGGAAGTCCAGAACATCATTTCTTGATGAAATGATTCTTCACAAAATCATTCTATTAGGTTGACCAAAAAGTGCCTTCGGTTTTTAAGTAAAAATAAAGACACATTTTTCATTTTCACCAAGAACTTTTTATCTTTTTGAGCAAAGAACTGTTCCAGTTGCCTTTTACAGTCTCCCAGGAATGGAAATTTTTTCCATTGAGAGAATTTTTTAAAGACTGAAATAAATGGAAATCCGAAGGTGCAATGTCTGGTGAATACAGCAGGTGAATCAGAACTTCCCAGCCAAGCTGTAACAGTTTTTGCCTGGTCATGAAAGAGACATGCAGTCTTGTGTTATTCTGATGGAAGATTATGCGTTTTCTGTTGACTAACAACCCGCGTCCCCTGCATCGGCAGGCGGACTCCCAACCACTGCGCCACCAGGGAAGCCCATGTTGACTAATTCTGGATGCTTTTCGAGTGCTGCTTTCAGTTGGTCTAATTGGGAGCAGTACTTGTTGGAATTAATCATTTGGTTTTCTGGAAGGAGCTCCTCATAGAGGACTCCCTTCCAATCCCACCATATACACAACATCACCTTTGGATGAAGACCGGCCTTTGGTGTGGTTGCCGGTGGTTCGTTTCCCCCACGATCTCTTCTGTTCCATATTATTGTACAGTATCCACTTTTCATCACCTGTCACAATTTGTTTTAAAAATGGAATGTTTTCATTACATTTCTGTAGAAAATTGCATGTGGAAATAGGGTCTATAAGGTTTTTTTTCCCATATGTGGAACCGAAACGTCAAAGCGATGAACGTAACCAAGCTGGTGCAAATGAGTTTCAACACTTGATTTGGATATTTTGAGTACGTCAGCTATCTCTTGTGCCGTATAACATTCATTGTTTTCAGTTAATGTCTCGATTTGATCACTGTCACCTTCAACTGGTCTACCTGACCATGGAGCATCGTCCAGTGAGAAATCTCCAGCACGAAACTTTGCAAAACACTTTTGACACATTCGATCAGTCACAGCACCTTCTCCATACACTGTGCAAATGTTTTTTTGCATTTCAGTTGCGTTTTTACCTTTCTTGAAATAATAAAGCCTAATATGCCGAAAATACTGCTTCTTTTCTTCCATCTTCAGTATAAAAATGCCTACACAAAAATTCACCAATTTTGATGTCTTTTTTAAAATGCATGGTAATGTGACAGCTCGCCTGCAGTCTAACAAAATTGTTTCAAATGATGTTAAGACAACTAAGTGCTACTAGAGCCATCTTATGGAAAAAACCGAACAAACCTTTTGGCCAGCCCAATATTAATCTTTTAAGTATTTCCATTAGTCTTTTAAATGGGTTGTGGATTATCCACTTTACATGAGTAAATAGTTTTGAGTAAAAACGCATTTTAAAAGCCAATGTAATATACACCAATATGTATAAAATAGATAACCAATAAGAACCTGCTGTATAAAAAATAAAAATTTTTAAAAAGCCAATGTAAATGACTATGGCCAGTTTTTGTTTAAAAGACAATATAAATGCATGGTAATGGTTGGGATATGATACATTCCTGTGTGCCTATTAATTTTAAAATGTATGGCTATGGAAAAAGCCTGCCTTACTGTCTCCATCAATCACAACCCCCCCCCCGCCATCTGAAGACCTTAAAATATAGTGATCTTAATGCTCAAATGTGCAAGGTAGATATTTTGATATTTGGCTTAAGAAATACCAAAATATCAGCATTTTGATATTTAGATTCCCTAAAAAGTAAAAATAAATATTAAAGAAAAGAAATCCATAAAATAAGTTTAATATAGGCTTTAGTGCTTCAACCTGTATTGTAAGGAGCTAACCTCTTGGTGAAGAGAGCTTTTTGACTTCCTGGGACATTTGGCCAGGTGGGGATGGGAGAGAGGAGGTTGCCTTTTTTGTTTATTCCAAGGTTAGGGTATCCAGTGGAAAGGTGTTTCTTTCTAGTTTTCCTGTACTACTTAGTGCCTTTCCTCATGCTCTGTACCTCCCCCGTCCTCTACATTGTACATCGTTAGTCAGTGTTGGATTGTAATTGAGTTCACCATGATAGAAGGGACATAAGTCACGTTACCCAGAAAGAGAAATTTTGCATTTGGCCAGACTTTACATAATAGCTTGGGAACTTGCGGCTAGGGTATAGGAGAAAAATCAAGGGCCATAGGCAGATGTTAATATCATAAAAAGAATGACAGATGTTATGTGCCTCTTGAAGGAAGACTAATACTACCTATCAAATATCTCCTTGCTAAAACAAAAAACATTGATAGGCAAAGCCTCTAGATCAGGGTCTCTCAACACTGACACTTGAGGTTTTGGATCAGATAATTCTTTATTGTGGGGAGCTGTCCTAGATATTGTAGGATGGATAGCAGCATCCTTGGTATACAACTGCTAGATGCCAGCAGTGCCTCTCTACTTGTGACAACCAAAACTGTTTTCAGATGTTACCAAATGTCTCTCGGGTAGCAAAATCACTCTTGGTTAGGAGCTTTTTGCTGCTAGATCTAACTACCAGTGTATGGAAATAGGGGACAGATTAACCTGTTAAACATTATTCCAGGGACTGATCACATCTGCAAAGTCCAGAATGTGGAACACTGGACAAACAACCTAGTTTCTTCAGTAAATAAATTGTAAGGATAATAAAGAAGGGGAACTCTTAAGACTAAGAGACTTAAGGAAATGTCAATGTCAACCAAATGCAATGTATGGACCATGTTTGGAGCCTGATCAAAACAAACCCATGTAAGAAAACACTTCCAACAGCTAGGGTTCTTTCAACACCATCTTGATATGTAATGTTTCAGAATTAATTCAGGAGGATATCTTTTAGAGGTAGATACTGAACTATTTATGAAGTCAGAGTTCTGGGTTTTGCATCAAAATAATCTGTGAGCCTGTGTGTGGTACGCGTGGGGTGGGGGAGATAGATGGATGAAATGAGATTGGCCATGAGTTAATGACCTTTGAAAGTGGATAATGAGGTTCATCATCTTCTCTATCTTTTGCATTTGACATTTTTTATAATTAAAAACAAAAAAGGAAACAGTACTGATAATATCAAAAAAGCAGCAAAACTGGGTAATAATTAGGAAGAATCACCGTTCTACCATTTGAATGGACGAGTTCAAAAGGAATTAATTCCTAGAAGATCTCTGGGTATAGGGTGAACTATTCAAAGAGTTTCCTAATGAGAGTAAAATACACAGTATAAGCTGATCAAGTCTGTATTTAAAAAGTGCTACTAGCTGACTTTTATTGATAGTACTTATCATATTTATCACTTAAATCTCAAATGTTTTATAAACATGTTAATACTTTGAGAGGTACTTTAACCATAACAAGCCTGTATATTCAGCCCCTTGTCAAAGAATTATAAACATTTTAATTTGACAACACATGAAGTAGATAGGGCAAAAAGGGACCATGTTAGGGCTTATTTTTTCATTTTTTTTTAAAAAACGGAACTTTTGTTTGTTTTTAGTTTTTTGGCTGTGTTGGGTCTTCTTTGCTGTGCGCGGGCTTTCTCTAGTTGCGGCGAGTGGGGGCTACTCTTCGTTGCGGTGTGCGGGCTTCTCATCGTGGTGGCTTCCGTTGTTGCGGAGCACAGGCTCTAGGTGCGCCGGCTCAGTAGGTGCGGCTCGCGGGCTCTAGAGCACAGGCTCAGTAGTTGTGGCGCACGGGCTTATTTGCTCCGTGGCATGTGGGATCTTCCCGGACCAGGGCTCGAACCTGTGTACCCTGCATTGGCAGGCAGATTCTTAACCACTGCGCCACAAGGGAAGCCCTAAGGCTTGTTTTAAAGTGCCTTATTCAGAGGGCTGAGACAAATCCCACACCATACCAAATGTTCATTTTAACCAGAGTACTTAAGAAAGAAAAAAGGAATACAACTTAGCTGAAGTATTCATTTTTATAAAAATGTGTTTTATTTTAAAACAAGTCTATAAAAGTAGAAATCCCATACAAAAATACAGATTACTCTGACATGTTAGCAAAGTAGCTTACGGCTGGACTTGAGTTTGGAAGTACTGTATGTCTGAGGGCATCCGGAAGTCAGAGGCCAACCGGATCCTACCTCCAGCCCTTGTCACTAATCTGTAAACAATAATTTCAAGTAGTATTTAGCACATTTTAACTACTATGGAATTGAAACCTAATCATTTCCTGTATAACACTACTTTAAAATGTTCTTCCTTAGGTCTGAGCAGATAAGGGCACTTCATACCATTGTTTCTAACATTTGAAAAATCTGATTTAGAAAAAGCAATGTTAATAGAAATGATGAGTTTGGGCTTTTTGTTCCATTTTGAACATATGGGGAGGTCATCAATTTAAATAAGAAATTAGTGTTTTGTGTTTTTTAAAGTAGAATTTAATCCTTTTGCTTCCATGTATCATTAAAAAAAAAAAAAATCACTGATGCCATCAAAAGGTTCAACACCTGAGCCTTAACGTTTATGCAGGTGCCAGCTATGCTAACTGCTCTGAAACTGCGTGGAACATACACGTGCTTCTGCTGTGTATTTCTGATTGAAAGGAACATGCGGTTCTTCTTAGGGAACTCTCGGTCCAGTAACCTTATAAAATGGGTTGTTTCAATCATTGTGGGAGGCCATTTAAAAGAAAAAGGATAATTTAAAATACTTGATTCCAGAGTAATACAAAACTAACTCAAGAACCTCAGTGATAAAGGAAAACAACAGGTAAACTCAGTTCAGCATTCCATCCATTTTAAGAATTAGAGACTGACTGGTTCCTACCACCTTTCTAAAACAAAGCATGTCACTTTAAAAGCTAAAGAACCTATGTGAACATAATTTGATCATAAAGTCAGAAGTCCACAATTAAATTTCCTCAGCTAATTGAGAATGCTGGGAACACAGTACATAAAGGAGACTTCATTAATGTGCATTAGAGGATCCCCCAGGTTAACCTGTCATAGAAAATTGCCTCTTGAGCCTGTAAATTCTAACTAATTCTATACCTCTGGTTGGCCGGTTGTTTTTTTATTTAGGTTTTAAGGTGAATGACCTGGGGCTCTTTGTTTCCGTATACCTAATTGCAAATCTAAAGGCAAAGCTGAAATGTGTATTTTTCTTTCTATCCTCAGCAGACTGCCGCAAATCTATGTTTCTCATTCTGTTCAGCTTACAATACAAATAGCTTATTATTTTTTGCAACCTACGTCTTATAAAGCAGTACTGAAAAATTAAATAGAAGAAAGTTCAATTGCCATATAGGCTATGAAAATGATTTGCTGATGGTGATTTTTAAGCTTGATTCTAAATAGATTTAATAAGAAGGGCACTTGGAAGAGGTGGCTCAAAGTTTGCTCTTTAAGGTATCTTGAAATTATAGGCTCACTCTCCTAAAATTTCAAAAGGCATACAGCTTAGGCTCTTAAGGATATAGCAGTGATAAAAGCTTTCATAGTCATTTTTCAAAAGCAACACTTCATAGCTTTCTCCCTCCAACGGTTCTCTAATATACTTGGAGAATGAAGGCAAGAGAAAACCAAGAATAAAAATAGCTGAGCTCTCCACAATTGGGCTTCCTGCCTACTTTCCCTGTTCAAAGAAAAGAGGAGACACCATCCTGCAATAGATAACTTCATAGACAACTGGGCTTCTGCAGTGTCAGTCGGCATCTGATGCCCCATATCTCCTGGTTCTTTTTGTTGCCTGTGGTTGGCCTGGCGATGGTGGTGAAAGGGGAACAATTAATTTGTAGATGAGGAAGGGCTTCCTTTAATAGTTGAAGGGTACTGTCTGGCACGATTCCAAAGACTTGTAGTGTTTTTAGTGTGGGAATTTCTCCGAGTTCACTGGAAAGGAAGAGAGAGACTTTCAGAGTAGCAGTATCTATGGTAACTGTTCCCCTAGAGTAACATGACCCACTTTTTACAATTTGTATTATATTTTATAAAATGCAAACTGAAGACATAATTTGCAATCAGTGATTTGAGAAAATTGTAAAGGTGAATCAAACCACAAAGCACAGTCCATAGCTTGGGCAACACAGCGTAAGGAAACACACAGGTGCATTTTGTTGAATTTCTAATTACTGGAAAACTCCAAGGTTTATTTAAAGTCCAACCATATTTTCTTCCTTTCTCCATTCTTGGTTTAGACTGAAAAGTGTCACCGTGTTGTGAGGAGAAGCCAGCAAGCTAGTGGTGGTAAAAGTAAATGTTTTACTGTGGCATCAGATGGAGTCACCAAAGGTTACATGCAACTTAAGGATATGGACTTGACCTTTATTTGAACTAGGCTCGCCCTCTCAAAAGGAGCTGTGAGCAGAGCCGATAACTTCTAAATAATGGTTAATACTCAACAAGTCCATTACATGTGATGAAACCTAACTGACTTCACGACGATATTTTAAGGTTATGTGTTGGGTGCAGATAGAGACAGTAGACATCTTACTTCTCTACGTATTACCATTTTTTTTTTCTGTCACATGTATCGCAGTCCTCTTCCTAGGTATTTCACATTAAGTGAAACACAACTCTGTCAAGAGTGAAATTCTGTTCCACAAAAAAGGGAGCCTGTTTTCCCAAAGTAAATACTCTTTGGTAATGATTCTTTTTTTTAAACCCAGGTCTGTGTGCTTAGAAATTCATCTCTCTGATCTGTATGTGCTCCAGGTTGGGACACACAGTACAAAGTCTCAGGAAAGGGAATATTTAGTTTGGAGTTTCAACAAAATCCCACTGCAGACTGATGAGCACATCAATCACCTAGAATTAGAAGCATCCTTTACATTTTCATATTGCCAATGATTACTTAAAAAAATAAACCTTCCTGATAATAATTGTCACCTTGCCTCCAATCTTTCTTCCTTTCAGCTTAGTGTATATACCAATGACCAAGGCATCTTCGTAAAGCCTAGCTCAGACTACGTCCTTCCCATGCTCAAAAATCTTTGATACCTTCCTCATGTTTACAGAACTCAAACCATTCTGTTGGCCTTAGGCCCTTCACTGCTAAACCTGCTCTCCCGCTCTTCCCACTCCCCCTCTAAGCATATTTATTCTACATTCAAGAAAGTGTTTTAAACCCCATAGGTGTTTATATACATTAGCTGAAAACAAGAGGAAGGGTAATTTAGAAAATAAAAGTACTATCCAAGTAAAATAAATATGCTTGGTGTTCCTAAGGGGGCGGTAAGATCCAGAGGTCACAACAGACTGAAAAGAAAGTCAGCGAGAACAAACTGTTGTTGTTCATAAAGTAAGCTAATCTCTGGAACAGAAACAGGAGTGCACGGGGCTTCCCTGGCGGCACAGTGGTTAGGAATCCGCCTGCCAAGGCAGGGGATGAGGGATCGAGCCCTGGTCCGGGAAGATCCCACATGCAGCAGAGCAACTAAGCCCGTGCACCACAACTACTGAGCCTGCGCTCTTAGAGCCCGTGAGCCACAACTACCGAGCCCACGTGCCACAGCTACTGAAGCCTGTGCGCCTAGAGCCCATGCTCCGCAACAAGAGAAGCCACCGCGATGAGAAGCCCATGCACCACAACGAAGAGTAGCCCCCGCTCACCACAACTAGAGAAAACCCACGCGCAGCAACGAAGACCCAACTCAGCCAAAAATAAAATAAATAAACTTATTTTTAAAAAAAGAAAAAAAAGAAACAGGAGTGTAAAGAAAGGTCAGTATACAGAGAAAACCCACGCGCAGCAACGAAGACCCAACGCAGCCAAAAATAAATAAATAAACTTATTTTTAAAAAAAGAAAAAAAAGAAACAGGAGTGTAAAGAAAGGTCAGTATACAGAGGTGTTTATACTTATTATCACTGAAGATGATAGCAATCCTGCCCCAAACTTAAATCCCTCTTATGTGAAATCTGAGTATGAGAACTTTGTCATAGCCACGAGAATTCGGGTTCTGCGATCTCCAGATTAGCCCAATTGTAAGACATTCTGCAGTGGATAGTATTTAAAAGAAGAAACTATAGGTGGGAGTGAGGAGGGATGGCAGATGATAAAAGAGGACATGTTCTTGCAACAGCACTTCAAAAGAGCTTGGTGAGGAAGGAAATTACACCAGACACTTAGAAGAAGACACTCAGGTGTTTACATGTGAGTAAGAAGTGAGCGGTGTAAGATGGGATGGTGGACGAATGATCATTCCCAAGTCAAAAAACCAGAAAGTCTCTAAAATTTTAAGGAGAACAAAAAAACAAGCCTCTTGTATGTGTATCACCTACAACACAGCAGAACACATATGCAAGTATCTCTTTGAAACTACAAGGTAAGAGACTGAAAAGCCAACGAAGGGAGAGTAAATAGGTATGAATAGTTTAAGAGCCATGATTTCTAACTTAAGAAGTATAAAATGACACTGATGTCTTAAAATGTCTCTAGTTAGTAAACAAAAGGTATTTATAAACCCTTTCACAGGTTCACTGCTTACCTCCTCTACATAATCCCATTTTTCTTATAAAATCTTAAATTCCTCAACTATAAATTCTCCTACAGGAGTTATTATTTAGTCTCTCCTAATCTCAGATCACTTTACTATCTCCAGCTTGGATTTCTTACTTGAATGAGAAATACAGAATAATTAGAAGGACTTTTGGATATAAGGAAATCAGACCAATTAAGGAGTAAGGGAATAAATAAAATGAGGGTATGTCCTGCAGACAAAAACCCTACAGTTTCCCAAGTATTTTAAAGCATTATCATTACAGAAGAAACATACTCAATTTTTATTTTCCCACTTCTGAGATAAGAAATGAAAATTCTTTAGCACAAATGACTTTCTGGAAATTATTGTTGAGGATCCTAGAATTCTTACTATGCATTTCACAGACATCAGCCGCCAGTGTGACTGAAATTGGAGGGCAAGACATTTTATCTGGAGAAACTTTTAAGGATAGGGTACTAGCAAACTCACCTTAATGGATTCACAAGGTAAACCAGTATACTATCTATGGAATGTCTAAAGAAACATACTCTTTTACCTTAAAGTTCAAGGACTGCATCTTTCTTCTGTCTGTTCTCACTCTATTCTGGTGGTCTGGCTTGTCACTAAACACCTGATGCCCCTGTTTCCCTTATTTCGAGACAATATTTAGACAAAGCAGTTACAACAATTCTGTGAGGGTTCACACCTAGGTCTGTGACTTCAGGCCCAAGCTCTGAACCATCGATTCACACTGCTGCAGATATTACTATGCAAGCATTATCATCCCACTGGATAAAAATAGGTGAAGGCTCACAGCCTCCCCTTAGCCTCTGCTCTAGAGAGGAGAGGCTAAGAGAAAGCATTTGGGTATTCTCTGCTTAGCTCTTTCTCTCTGGAGAGAAAGAACAAAAGTAAGACACGTGGATAGATTCTCCTGAGAAAAGCAACCAAAAAAGAATGATCACTGCACTCCAGGGCGCTGCACAGGCAATGAAGCTGAAGCCTAGATGGCAAGGATGGGAAAGAATGGTTGACAGAGAAACCTTTTTGGGTGGACACTGCAGGCTCCTAGGAGTTCTGGATGCTAGAAAATTCAAGTGGCAGGAGATTTTAATAAGAGTTCCATGCATATGAATTGAGACCCCAACATCTGAGAGCCCTGAAACTAAATACTAGCATTCCTTTTAGGCAGTGCTTTCCCAAATGAGATACCCGCTCAGACCCTGAGCCCAAGATTAATTACAGTGATTTATTAAAAAATGTAATTACCAGATTCCCTAATTCTTCTAGTTAACTCTATGTAGCTGAAGTATCTGATTTATTCATTAATTCTTTTTAAAAAAAATTATTTTTAAAAAATTGGAGTATAGTTGATTTACAATGTTGTGTTGGTGTAGAGCAAAGTGACTCAGTTATATATATGTATACATATATTCTTTTTCAGATTCTTTTCCATTATAGGTTATTATAAGATATTGAATATAGTTCCCTGTGCTATATTACAAGATACTGAATATAGGTCCTTGTTGTTTATCTATTTTATATATAGTGGTGTGTATCTGTTAATCCCAAACTCCTAATTTATCTCTCCCCCCGCTGCCCTTTCCCCTTTGATAACCATAAATTTGTTTTCAATGTCTGTGAGTCTATTTCTGTTCTGTAGATAAGATCACTTGTATCATTTTTTTAGATTCCACATATAAGTGATATCACATGATATTTTCCTTTTTCTGTCTGATTTACTTTACTTAGTATGATAATCTTTAGGTCCATCCATGTTGCTGCAAATGGCATTATTTCATTCATTTTTATGGCTGAGTAATATTTCATTGTATGTATATGTGTGTGTGTATATATATATATATATATATATATATATATATATATATATATATATATATATATCTCATCTTCTTTATCCATTCATCTGTTGATGGACATTTAAGTTGCTTCCATGTCTTGGCTACTGTAAACAGTGCTGCTATATTCATTAATTCTTGAAACTAACTTACAAGATCCAAACCAGTCATTTGAGGACTACATAAAATCTGTGTTCAAATTCACCACCTTTCTTTGGTAGGAACCAGAAGCTTGGTTACCTTCATATGGATAGTGAGTTTAAATGAGGTCAGCAGCCTAATTCAGGGCATACTGGTTGGAATGAGAAAGAAGGGCACCAGGCCAAATCCAAGATACTTACTTCTTGAGGTTTTTAATAAAACTGCTATACACTTATATTTGAACCAGGGAAGAATTTTCCAGCCCTTTGAAATATAGGAAAACTTCTTAAAACTACAGAGATGATGTTATTTCCAGGATGACTCGGGTATAGCACTTCTTAAAAGGAAGATGGACCCGATTCTGTTTTTGTTTGCACTGCCTTGATTTTGTGGAAGATGCTGAGCAGGGACAAAATTAATCCCTGTAACAGCTACCAGATTAGATACAGTCTACTTTGCACGTGTCCAGGAGACCTGGAATGCAGACCCAGCTCAGCCAGCAACTCACTATTCAGCTTTGGGTAAGTTACTTTACTCTTCTGGATCTCAATCTCCCCCCTTTTCAAAGAGAGCATCACTCTTAACAATACTTACTACTTTGTTTATTTTTTTCCATTCCTTGACCATCCAGGACAGACGCCAGTAGAAGATTACAGAATTTTTCCTCTAAGCTCAGATGAAGGTTTTTGGAATCAACTCTAGTAGACTTGAAAAGTTTCAGAAACACACGCACGCACGCACGCACGCACACACGCACACACACTGGGTCTGCCTACCCCGCCATATAATCTGAGCTTCCTGGGAGTAAAGGCTATCTTCTCCCGCTTTTGTAAGTTCTCCACAAGTACTAGTACAGTATTCTAATATTTAAACTCACTCACAGCTAAATAAATGTTTAGTAAACTACCTCACTCCACTCAACTTTACTAGACATTTTAAGCAAAAAATTTTGCCTTGGTTTTTCTTTTTTTTTTTTTGTGGTATGCGGGCCTCCCTCTGCCGCGGCCTCTCCCGCTGCGGAGCACAGGCTCCGGACGCGCAGGCTCAGCGGCCATGGCCCACGGGCCCAGCCGCTCCGCGGCATGTGGGATCCTCCCAGACCGGGGCGCGAACCCGGTTCCCCTGCATCGGCAGGCGGACGCGCAACCACTGCGCCACCAGGGAAGCCCCGGTTTTTCTATTTTATTTTGCTAGTCTTTCCTAACCAGTGTGTGGTACACTAATTTGATGTTTAAGTAAGTTTTAAACATCTGCTCTTAATAATGGATTTTACCACCAAGTGACATCTCTTTTGGTCCCTGCCCTCTGCTTGCTTTAGAAAACAAAAGTACTTACAGTAAAGTTTCAGGTATTATGTCATAGCACCGACTGAGTGATAGGTGTTGGAGGTAGTTGAGCTGGAAAAATTCCGGAAAGCAGTCACTTTTCAGCATGACACTATCGCTGTAACAGAAGGAAAAATTCAAAATCTAGCCATCAATCCCAGATGGAGAAGGCAGGAATAGTTTATCGCTTAGTTCCTTCAATTCAACATATTAAGATCCTTTCTTCATTCAGTGAGCAATCATGAATTTTCATCTTAAAAAAATTTTTTGGTCTTAAATAAAAACATACCTTAAGTCTAGGTGGACAAGACTGGGACATCTTCCAACTAAGGTAGAGACATCTAGAAAAAAAACGATGGTCACTATCAAATGAGGAATCAGACAAGGATCCCTGCTGTCAATACTTCATTTCACATTGTGCTGGAAATTCAAAATGGTGCAATTAGAGTCCCTCACTATTAGAGACAAAAAACAAAATTATCATCTTGGCATATAAGACTTTCTACCTGGAAAATCCAAGAGAATCATCTGAAAAACTACTGGAAATACACAGTAAGAGAACTAACTGTGTAAAATGACTGGAAAACAGACTCACACAGTAAGAGAACTAACTGTGTAAAATGACTGGAAAACAAACTCCTTAGCTTATCTATGTGTCAGCAATAGCTGGCTGGAAATAGGGAAAAACAAGTCCTAGTCACAATAGCAAAAAGCAAAACCAAACAGCACAATATATAAACAAACAACATATCATAAAGGTAGCACTCAAAATCAGTGGGGGAGATCATGGATTATTAAAAAATAATATGGCTACCACAACTGGAAAAAACTAAACTTACTTCTCCAGCTCAAATAAAATATCCAAATAAATTCCACATATGTTAAGAACTTCCAAATGCAAAAATGAATAATTATTCATTGCATCTTGGGATAGGTAAGGAGTTTCTAAACATAAAGTAAAACATAAAGGGAACACTGATAATTTACTACATAATTTTTTTAAATTTTTATTTATTTATTTTGGTTATGCTGGGTCTTCATTGAGGCACACGGGCTCCTCTAGTTGCAGCGTGCAGGCTCTACAGCATGCAGGCTCAGTAGCTGCAGCGCGCGAGCTTAGTTGCAGCGTGTGGGATCTTGGTTCCCTGACCAGGGATCAAACCTGGCCCCCTGCATTGGAAGCGCAGAGTCTTAATCACTGGACCACGAGGGAAGTCCCCTGCTACATACATTTTTTAAAACTCTACCATGTTAAAGCAAAACAGAACATAAGCAGAATTAAAGAGGTATCAGAAAACTGAGAATAAATGTTTCCAACAGAGTTAATGGTCATTATATACAGAGTATTAAAAAATAAATGGGCAAAGAACATAAACAGATACTTTGCAAAATATAGACGTAATAAAAATGGAGCAGGAAATGCAAAATAAAATTTTGCTTTTCTGCCATCAAATGAAAAACAAATCCTATTATAATGCCCAGAATTGATGAACTGTAATAAAGTAGGTCCCTCCATATACTAAAAGTGGATATTTAATTTTATGCAGCCTTTTAGAAGGCCTGATTTTTTTTTAAGTGAACTGATCTTTTTTAATTTTTTTAATTTTTTTTTTTTTTTTGTGGTATGCGGGCCTCTCCCGTTGCCGAGCACAGGCTCCGGACGCGCAGGCCCAGCGGCCATGGCCCACGGGCCCAGCCGCTCCGCGGCATGCGGGATCCTCCCGGACCGGGGCACGAACCCGCGTCCCCTGCATCGGCAGGCGGACTCCCAACCACTGCGCCACCAGGGAAGCCCTGAACTGATCTTTTTTAAAAAAAAAAGTGTTCAGGGCATTACACATTTAGCTCTTTGGCTCAGTAATTTCACTTTTAGCAAAATAATTAGAGATATGCATTAAGATATTCATTGTAGTGACAGTTACAAAAGCCCCTCCCCTGATTACTTTAATAGGTTAACCTTCATCCAATCTATGGAACACAATGTTAATAGCAGCTATTAAAAAGCTTTTTAATAACATTTTGTGACAGGAAAAAATACTCAGGATATGTTGTATAGTGAAAACAAAACAATATATATAATGCATTATAATCTCAATTTAGTTAAAACACACAAACTCATATTTACACACAAACACACACAGAAACAAAGGGGGTTGGGGGTTGGAAGTCTGGAAGAAAATAATCCAAATGTTAACTACAGTCACCAATGATGGTAGGATCAGAGATAACTTTTCAGAATCTGGAAGAAAGTCACATGCGGTACTTTGTAATCAGAAAATGCGTCAGTGTTATTTACTTTGAAAAGAGACAAATTTTATTAATGTTTGAGGGTTTTGTTTTTTGTTTTTTCCCCTTCTCACAGCTACATCTTCAGTCCCATCCCCTCCCCTGAATCCTAGACTTGCATTTTCAACACAGCCAACACGCCCACTGGGCTATGTGTTAAGCATCTCAAATTTATGCCTAAAACCAAACGCTTGATTTCTCCTCTCAATCTGCTCCTTCCCTAAAGTCTTCCCCATCTTAGTAAGTGGGAACTTCACCAATCCAGTTGCTGTAGCCAAAACCCTGGGAGTCGTACTTGACTGTTTCCTCATATCCCACATCCAATCTGTTACCAAATCCTGTTAGGTCGGCTTTCAAACTGTGTCTGAAATCGGATCACTTCTTACTTCCTCAAATGTTACCACCCTAGTCGCCAGCAGCCTCTTCCCGGCACAGCACCAGAAGGAGACTTCAAAGGTGAGACAGATCATTTCACTCCTGCTGAAAACACTCCAATGGCTTCCCATCTTACTCAGGAAAAAAATGGAAACGGAGCTTTTGCCTTGGCTTAGAGAGCACCCCCCAGCTATCTCAGCTCCTACCACTGTCCTCCTTGCCTCCCCCCTCACTGGCTCCCATACCAAGAGGAAAAAACCTCACACATTAATAAAGTTTGTCTGTTTTAAAAAATAAATAACATTTATGGATTCATTTTCTGATTACAAAGTAGCATGTGTGACTTTCCTCCCAAGGCACTTGCTGGTCCTTAGTTCTAGAATGTTCTTTCCTTACATATCTACACGGCTCACTCCTTCACTCCTTCAGGTTCTCTGCTCAAGTGTCACTTCCTCAGGGAGGGCTTCCCTTTGATCATTCCATCTGAAAAGAGCCCCCTACACGCCACACTCCACCTGAGCACTCTGCTTTAAGTTCTTCCTCCTTGCATTTTCACCTCCTTTCATCACATTTAATTCCTTGTTGATTGTCTGGCTTCCCCACCAGAATGGAAGCTTCACAAGGATGACTTTCTCTGTTCTGTTCAAGGCCACGACTCCCAAGTCTGAAGAGGGCTTTATGCATTATAGGGGCTCAATACATTGGAATAAATTTGTCTCATTAGTCACTAAAAAATGAAGGCATGCACAGCACAATTTTAAGTGACCCATCATCTCGCCAGCCGGCCAGCCACCCGCAAAATCCACAACCAGATACAATCTTATTTTGCCACCACCTGGGAGGGAACGAAACCTTGGGGGATAAAACTGGTCAGTCTCTGTCTCCAGCCCTTGTTGAAGCCACGGTCTTCCCTCAGTGGGAAGAGTTAGTAAACAGCAGTCCCTGCTAAGATTCCTCTTCACTGTCTCCTTCATTTCACTCGAGTTAGAAGAGATCTTAGAAACCACCTAATCTAACCTGTCATTTTAAAAGAGAGACAATTTTAGCTAGAGAGGTCCAAGTAAATCCAAGACCAAAAGCTAGGTCCTCCAAACCTCATTCAGTGCTCATCTGGGCAGAGAATGAAAACATCAACAGGCAACCATTACGGATCTCTCATTATGTGCCAAGAACAATTCAACATCCTGTACATGTATTAACCCATTTATTCCTTACTCGAAGAGGTGGGTTCTGTTATCTCCATTTTATTGATGAGGAAATGGAGGAACAGAAAGGTTAAGCGACTTGCTCAAGGCTCCCCAGTAAATGGCAGAGTGGGTACTTGACCCCAGGAGGTCTGGCACTGGTCTTGGAACTAAAATACAAAATCTGTATTACCATCTAAACAATGAAATAGTGTGTGCCACTGCTAAAGACATCCATTTAAAAATCTCTGACTCCCATTGTATAATTAAGGAAACTAACACCTCAACTTCTATTCCGCGTCTTTGTCCTTGCCCTGAATGTGTCTAGCAAGCAGGATTTTACTACCTATTATTCCTGCCAAAACTCAGTAAAAAGGCGATTTGTTCTTTTTCGGAGGAACAAAGAAAAGGGTTTTAAGCCAAACTTGGACACAATTTACAGCAGTCTGCCTACAGCAGAGCTTCTCGACCTTGCACCCAGAGCCTTGGTTCATTACAGAAAAACTCTCAATAAAGAAGTGGGAAATTCAGATATGGGCAGAAATGTACATAGGGTACTGTCTTCTCTTGGGGATGAAGAGGGAAGAACCAGGGGTGGGTTTCAATGTGAAGAGGATGCTCGTTGGTGGGAGTTTAAAATCCTTGGAAGGCAACTTGGTAAGAACTATCCAAAACCTGAGAATGGAACCTAATCCCAGAGCTGGCAATTCCACTTAGAAATGCACTCAAAGGTTCACTTCTGTCCGTACCAAAGTTGTTTATAAAAGGGAAAAACTGCAAAGATTCTAAACATTCATTACAACGAGATCAACTGAATAAGTTATGAATGAATCAACACAAATATATTTGATGGAATATCACACAGCCACTGAAAATGACATTTGTGTAGCTACTAAAATAGGGTTACATGAAATAAAAATGTGTTACAAAGAATTCCATACACCATGTCCCATTAAAAAAAAAAAAAACAACTTTTTAACAGGAAAAAAGACTGGCAAAATGTTAGCGGGATTATTGATTTGTTTTTGTGTTTTTACATGTTTTGGGTATATTTGAGAATGACTATATAATACTATAACCAGACTTAAAATCGTGTTTAAAGGGAAAAAATGTAGAACAGAACATTTTTCTGTTAGACACATGCTGCAAATGTTTGGTTCAAATCTTTTTAAGTATATTAAAAACTATAATAAATAAAAACACTTCTACTCAGATGAGCTGACACCACCATCAAGACACGAGGGTAGGGCTGAGGTATGTGGCTGGCTTAACTAGGCTTTGTGCAGCCCAAAGCCCGAGATCACGAAGGGAACTGTTAAAATGCTAAGTGAAATAAGTCAGACAGAGAAGATAACTACTGTATGCTATCACTTATATGAGGAATCTAAAAAATACAACAAACTAGTGAATATAACAAAAAAGAGGCAGACTCACAGATATAGAGAACAAACTAGTGGTTACCAGTGGGGAGAAGGAGGGGCGAGGGGCAATACAGGGGTAGGGGATGAAGAGGTACAAACTGTTAGGTATAAAATAAGCTACAAGGATATATTGTACAACATGGGGAACATAGACAATATTTTATAATAACTGTAAAAGTAGTATAACCTTTAAAAATTGTGAATCACTCTATTGTACACCTGTAACATATAATATTATATATCAATTACACTTTAATTAAAAAAAAAACCTTGCTTCCCTGGTGGCGCAGTGGTTGA